>NW_027195096.1:85000-160000 GCF_038502225.1 Cherax quadricarinatus
GGATGAACCAGCAAGATTGGACCTTGTGTTCACCCTGGGCAGCTCAGACATTGAGGACATCAAGTATGAGAGTCCCCTAGGAGCTAGCGACCACGTGGTTCTGTGCTTTGAATACATAGTAGAGCTGCAAGTGGAGAGAATAACAGGAGTAGAATGGGAAAAACCTGACTATAAAAGAGGGGACTACATAGGGTTGAAGAACTTCCTGCGGGAGGTCCAGTGGGACAGAGAACTGGCAGGAAAGCCAGTAAATGAAATGATGGAATATGTAGCAACAAAATGCAAGGAGGCAGTGGAAAGGTTCATTCCCAAGGGCAACAGTAACAACGGGAAGACCAGAACAAGCCCCTGGTTCACCCGACGGTGTAAGGAGGCAAAAACAAAGTGCAATAGAGAATGGAAAAAGTACAGAAGGCAGAGAACACACGAAAATAGGGAGATCAGTCGCAGAGCCAGGAATGAGTACGCACAGGTAAGGAGGGAGGCCCAGCGACAGTATGAAAATGACATAGCATCGAGAATCAAGACTGACCCGAAACTGTTGTATAGCCACATCAGGAGGAAGACAACAGTCAAAGACCAGGTGATCAGATTAAGGACAGAAGGTGGAGAACTCACAAGAAATGATCAGGAGGTATGTGAGGAGCTGAACAGGAGATTTAAGGAAGTTTTTACAGTAGAGACAGGAAGGGCTGTGGGAAGACAGAACAGAAGGGAACATCAAGAGGGAATATACCAACAAGTGTTGGATGACATACGAACAACTGAGGAGGAGGTGAAGAAGCTCTTAAGTGACCTTGACACCTCAAAGGCGATGGGACCGGACAACATCTCCCCATGGGTCCTTAGAGAAGGAGCAGAGATGCTGTGTGTGCCTCTAACCACAATCTTCAACACATCCCTTGAAACTGGGCAACTACCTGAGAAATGGAAGACAGCTAATGTAGTCCCCATATTTAAGAAAGGAAACAGAAACGAGGCACTAAACTACAGACCTGTGTCTCTGACATGTATCGTGTGCAAAGTCATGGAGAAGATTATCAGGAGGAGAGTGGTCGAACACCTGGAAAGGAACAAGATTATAAATGAAAACCAGCATGGGTTCATGGAAGGCAAATCTTGTATCACAAACCTCCTGGAGTTTTATGACAAGGTAACAGAAGTAAGACACGAGAGAGAGGGTTGGGTAGATTGCGTTTTCCTAGACTGCAGGAAGGCCTTTGACACAGTTCCCCACAAGAGATTAGTGCAGAAGCTGGAGGATCAGGCACACGTAAAAGGAAGGGCACTGCAATGGATAAGGGAATACCTGACAGGGAGGCAGCAACGAGTCATGGTACGTGAAGAGGTATCACAGTGGGCGCCTGTTACGAGCGGGGTCCCACAGGGGTCAGTTCTAGGACCAGTGCTATTTTTGATATATGTGAACGACATGATGGAAGGAATAGACTCTGAAGTGTCCCTGTTCGCAGATGACGTGAAGTTGATGAGAAGAATTAAATCGGACGAGGATGAGGCAGGACTGCAAAGAGACCTGGAGAGGCTGGACATGTGGTCCAGTAACTGGCTTCTCGAATTCAATCCAGCCAAATGCAAAGTCATGAAGATTGGGGAGGGGCAAAGAAGACCGCAGACAGAGTATAGGCTAGGTGGACAAAGACTACAGACCTCACTCAGGGAGAAAGACCTTGGGGTGACCATAACACCGAGCACATCACCGGAGGCACACATCAACCAAATAACCGCTGCAGCATACGGGCGCCTGGCAAACCTGAGAATAGCGTTCCGATACCTTAATAAGGAATCGTTCAAGACACTGTACACTGTGTATGTTAGGCCCATACTGGAGTATGCAGCACCAGTCTGGAACCCACACCTGGTCAAGCACGTCAAGAAGTTAGAGAAAGTACAAAGGTTTGCAACAAGGCTAGTCCCAGAGCTCAAGGGAATGTCGTACGAGGAAAGGTTAAGGGAAATCGGACTGACGACACTGGAGGACAGAAGGGTCAGGGGAGACATGATAACGACATACAAGATACTGCGGGGAATAGACAAGGTGGACAGAGATAGGATGTTCCAGAGAGGGGACACAGGGACAAGGGGTCACAACTGGAAGCTGAAGACTCAGACGAGTCACAGGGACGTTAGGAAGTATTTCTTCAGTCATAGAGTTGTCAGCAAGTGGAATAGCCTAGCAAGTGAAGTAGTGGAGGCAGGAACCATACATAGTTTTAAGAAGAGGTATGACAAAGCTCAGGAAGCAGAGAGAGAGAGGATCCAGTAGCGATCAGTGAAGAGGCGGGGCCAGGAGCTGAGTCTCGACCCCTGCAACCACAATTAGGTGAGTACAATTAGGTGAGTACACACATACACACACACACATACATACACACACACACACACACACACACACACATACAAAAAGCACACAAACAGGGCAGAGCAGGGCAGATCAACAAGCGCAAGCACACACAAAACCATCCCCAAAACCCAACTACCAAACACACTCTCCTAACACAGACCACAATCCACACTTACAGCCCCCACCCCACACTACGCTGTAGAATCCCACAGCACACTGCCAGGTCCCCACCCTCACAGACCCCCAAAACACAGTGTTGGACAGGAAACTGAAGGAATGGTACACCAAAGCTGATGGAATAACGAATAAGTGGAAGGAGTGACACGAAAGAGTCGAAGAGGCATCGCCGGACATCATAGCCCTCACACAAACCAAGCTCAGAGGGGTGATGACAAATGCCATCTTTCCAACGGCATATCAGATTCCGAGGAAAGACAAAGGGAACAGAGGGGGTAGAGGAGTGGCACTGCTGATCAAAAACCGATGAAATTTTAATGAACTGGTGAGAGGAGGCAGAGGAGAAGCAAGAGATTACATAAAAGGAACACTTCAGTCTGTAGGTCCCAAGGTGGTAATTGCAGTGATGTGTAACTCACCACAGAACAACAAAAGGCCAAGGCAACAGTGTTATGAGAATAATAGAGCAATGGTTGACATACTCGCCAAAGTGGCCAGAAGGGCTCATGCAAGCAGGGCAAAGCTACTAATCATGGGTGACTTCAACCACAAGGAAATTGATTGGGAGAAATTGGAGCCACATGGGGGCCAAGAAACATGGAGGGCTAAGATGATGGAGGTAGTACTGGAAAACCTAATTCATCGACATAAAAACCTAATGTACCAACACATAAGGGGCACTACCAGAGAGATAAGAAAGGATGAACCGGCGAGACTGGACCTAGTATTCACCTTAAGAAGTGCAGATATTAAGGACATCACATGTGAAAGACCCCTTGGGGCCAGCGATTATGTGGTCCTGAGCTTGGAATGCATAGTAGAGTTAAAAGAAGAGTTACATGAAGAGCTTTCTGCATGGGGTTCAGTGGGACAGAGAACTGGCAGGGAAGCCAGTAAACGAGATGATGGAATATGTGACAACAATATGCATGGAACCTGTTTGTACCCAAGGGTAACAGGAATAACGTAAAAGCCAGGATGAGCCCGTGGTCCACCCAAAGGTGCAGGGAGGAAGAGGTAAAGAAAGGAAGAGGTAAAGAAGGCAAAGGACCCAGGAGAATGTGGAGAGAAGTCATAGAACCAGAAATGAATATGCACAGTTAGGAAGGGAGGCCCAAAGACAATATGAGAAAGACAGCAGCGAAAGACAAATCTGACCCAAAGCTGTTGTACAGCCATATCAGAAGGAAAATAACAGTCAATGACTAGGTAATCAGGCTGAGGAAGGAAGGAGGGGAGGTCAACAAAAAATAACTGCAATGTGATGAGCTCAACATGCGATTCAAAGAAGGGCCTCCAGAAAGGCGGAGAGGTGGGGTACACCATCAACTGTTGGACACAACACGTACAACGGAGGAAGAAGTGAAGAGGCTGCTAAGTGAACTAGATACCTCAAAGGCATTGGGGCTGGATGACATCTCTCTGTGGGTCCTGAGAGAGGGAGCAGAGGAGCTTTGTGTACCACTAACATCTATCTTCAACACATCTGCCAAAACAGGGCGACTACCTGAAGTATGGAAGATAGGAAATGTAGTCCCAATTTTTAAAAAAAGGAGACAGACACGAAGCATTAAAATACAGACCAGTGTCACTGACATCTATAGTATGCAAAGCCATGGAGAAGACTATCAAGAGAAGAGTGATGGAGTACCTAGAAAGGAATGAGCTAATCAAAGACAGCCAGTACGGTTTAAAGGACGAGAAATCCTGTGTCACAAACATGCTGGACAAGGTGACGGCAGTAAGACAAGAGAGAGAGGGGTGGGTAGATTGCGTTTACTTGGATTATAAAAAGGTGTTTGACACAGTTCCAAACACGAGATTAGTGCAAAAGCTGGAGGACCAGGCAGGGATAACAGGGAAGGGACTACAGTGGATCAGGGAATAACTGTCAGGCTGCAGGACTGGTCCAGCAACTGACACCTGAAGTTCAGCTCCACCAAGTGCAAAGTCATGAAGATTGGGGAAGGGCAAACAACACCACAGATGGAGTACAGCCAAGGGGGCCAGAGCCTACAAACCTCATTCAAGGAAAAGAAACCTCATTCAAAGAAAAGGATCTTGGGGTGAGTATAACACCGGACACATCTCCTGAGGTCCACATCAACCAAATAACTGCGGCAACATATGGGCGCATAGGAAACTTGGGAACAACATTCCGACATTTTAATAAGGAGTCATTCAGGACCCTGTACACTGTCAACATTGGGCCCCGTACTAGTGGTGACCTGTGCATAGCTAGAGTGATGAACTGTTCATAGCTCAGTGAGAACGTTTCTAGTGTGCTCCTGTGGACTGAACCAAGATGCCCTCCATTGAGCAACTTTACTAGCAGCTTAAGGAAGAATTAAGGATAGTGAAGATAGAGATACAGTGCTTGTTGGAGGAAAACAAGTGGATTCGTAGAAGTCCTACTGTTGTGAGTCCTCAGGTCTAGAAGGGACCTGGGAAGTGGCCGTACAGCATGGAACGAAATTGAGGATCAAGAAGATGATTGGAGAGGTAGAAACGATGAAGAAGACAGAGACTTCTGTGGAAATATCAAACACATTGTCTGTGCTACCCGATGAATGTGAGTTGACTACTGGGAACGTCACGACGAACGACACCAAGGAAGAGGAAAGTGAGTCGACTTCCCTTGAAACCCCACCAAGGCCATGTGAAATCTATGAACTCCGCCCGAAGGTAAAAACTTTTTTGTTGGGACAGTCAGGTGAAATTTTTAGATACGGGTTTGTTTGGGACAAAAAGGAGGCAGAAGGTATTTTTGGACTGGGATGGGGATTTTTGCCATCTGGACAATATCTGAAAGGGGTTGGGAAAAATCCCCCTTCTGCCTCAGTGCGGGAGGCAACGATGTTGGCAGACGTGGGGAGTGAAGACCTGATTTGCAGGTACAGGACAGCAATAGAGATAATTAGGAAGAAGGGTGGGAAACCTGTGATATGTGGCATTTTGTCCAGAAGAGGAGTCGGAAATGAATGGTTGTCCAAGGCAATTGGCATCAATTGCTGGTTGGATAAACACTGTAGGGAAAATTCGGTAACATTCATAGAATTTTCAGAGAGGCATGAAAAATTTATTTTAGGCGCGATATACCGTCCCTCAAACTTGGATGGAGACCAAGGAAGACTACTGTGGGAGGGAATTGTTAGGGCCACAAGGTATGATGTTGTTATAATTTTAGTGGACTTTAACTTTAGACATATTGATTGAAATTCATTGACTGGGAATTTAGAGTCTAACGACTTCTTAGAGGTAGTTCAGGATTGTTTTCTAAAGCAGTTTGTTGTAGAACCTACAAGGGGAAATAACTTGCTTGACTTGGTTCTGGCAAACAAGAAATCCCTTGTTAATAATTTAGAAATTTCAGAGGAACTTGTCACAAGCGACCACAAATCAATTACATTTAGCATTGAATGGAAGTATGATAGTAGGGATAACTCTGTAACAGTCCCAGATTGTCGCTTAGCTGATTACAATGGGCTTAGAGAACACTTATCATCCATTGACTGGGGTAACGAAGAGAGCTATCAATATGACAGTTTTCTAAACAATATACATGCTGCCCAAAGAACGTTTATCCCGTGTAAAGAAATTAGATCAAATAGAAATAACCCAAAATGGATGAATAATAGGCTCAAATATCATTCAGGGCAAAAGAAAGGAATTTATAGGCTCATAAAAAGAGGTGAGGGGTCATCTTATGAATCAATATGTTGACATTAAGAAGGACGTTAAAAAGGGGATAAGAAAAGCTAAATGGGATTACGAGATTGCTAGAGATCCGAAAATTAACCCAAAAGTTTTCTTCCACGTTCATAGAAAAAAGTTAAAGAAAAGACAGGTCCCCTTATTAATAACTCTGGGCATCTTACTGACAAGGAGAATGAAATGTGGTCGATTTTTAATAACTATTTTAATAACTATTTTCTCTCGGTTTTCACACAGGAGGACACTAACAATATCCCAGTAATTAATTTTTACAGTGGGCCTCAAGAACTTCAATTATGTAATATCAGAGTCACTAGCGAAACGGTTATGAAACAGATAGACCGACTGAAACAAAATAAATCACCAGGCCCTGATGAGCTTTTTTCAAGGGTTCTTAAGGAGTGCAAGGTGGAACTCTGTGAACAATTGGAGAAGAGAGGAATGCAGAGGAGAGAGAGAGATTTTGGGAGATGTTAAGTGAATGTATAGGAGCCTTTGAACCAAGTGAGAGGAGTAATTGTGGTAGGGGACTTGAATGCTAAAGTAGG
Source organism: Cherax quadricarinatus (assembly GCF_038502225.1). NCBI lineage: Eukaryota > Metazoa > Arthropoda > Malacostraca > Decapoda > Parastacidae > Cherax > Cherax quadricarinatus. The sequence goes on from NW_027195096.1 coordinate 91,802, forward strand.
AGAAACTTTTAGAGAGGGTGTGGTAGGTAAGTTTGGGGTGCCAGGTGTAAATGATAATGGGAGCCCTTTGATTGAACTTTGTATAGAAAGGGGTTTAGTTATAGGTAATACATATTTTAAGAAAAAGAGGATAAATAAGTATACACGATATGATGTAGGGCGAAATGACAGTAGTTTGTTGGATTATGTATTGGTAGATAAAAGACTGTTGAGTAGACTTCAGGATGTACATGTTTATAGAGGGGCCACAGATATATCAGATCACTTTCTAGTTGTAGCTACACTGAGAGTAAAAGGTAGATGGGATACAAGGAGAATAGAAGCATCAGGAGGGAAGAGAGAGGTGAAGGTTTATAAACTAAAAGAGGAGGCAGTTAGGGTAAGATATAAACAGCTATTGGAGGATAGATGGGCTAATGAGAGCATAGGCAATGGGGTCGAAGAGGTATGGGGTAGGTTTAAAAATGTAGTGTTAGAGTGTTCAGCAGAAGTTTGTGGTTACAGGAAAGTGGGTGCAGGGAGGGAAGAGGAGCGATTGGTGGAATGATGATGTAAAGAGAGTAGTAAGGGAGAAAAAGTTAGCATATGAAAAGTTTTTACAAAGTAGAAGTGATGCAAGGAAGGGAAGAGTATATGGAGAAAAAGAGAGAGGTTAAGAGAGTGGTGAAGCAATGTAAAAATAGAGCAAATGAGAGAGTGGGTGAAATGTTATCAACAAAATTTTGTTGAAAATAAGAAAAAGTCTTGGAGTGAGATTAACAAGTTAAGGAAGCCTAGAGAACAAATGGATGTGTCAGTTACAAATAAGAGAGGAGAGATATTAAATGGAGAGTTAGAGGTATTGGGAAGATGGAGGAAATATTTTGAGGAATTGTTAAATGTTGATGAAGATAGGGAGGCTGTGATTTCATGTATAGGGCAAGGAGGAATAACATCTTGTAGGAGTGAGCAAGAGTCAGTTGTGAGTGTGGGGGAATTTCGTGAGGCAGTAGGTAAAATGAAAGGGGGTAAGGCAGCTGGGATTGATGGGATAAAGATAGAAATGTTAAAAGCAGGTGAGGATATAGTTTTGGAGTGGTTGGTGCTATTATTTAATAAATGTATGGAAGAGGGTAAGGTACCTAGGGATTGGCAGAGAGCATGCATAGTTCCTTTGTATAAAGGCAAAGGGGGCAAAAGAGAGTGCAAAAATTATAGGGGGATAAGTCTGTTGAGTATACCTGGTGAAGTGTATGGTAGAGTTATTATTGAAAGAATTAAGAGTAAAACGGAGAATAGGATAGCAGATGAACAAGGAGGCTTTAGGAAAGGTAGGGGGTGTGTGGACCAGGTGTTTACAGTGAAACATATAAGTGAACAGTATGTAGATAAGGCTAAAGAGGTTTTTGTGGCATTTATGGATTTGGAAAAGGCGTATGACAGGGTGGATAGGAGGGCAATGTGGCAGACGTTGCAGGTGTATGGTATAGGAGGTAGGTTACTGAAAGCAGTGAAGAGTTTTTACAAGGATAGTGAGGCTCAAGTTGAGTATGTAGGAAAGAGGGAGATTATTTCTCAGTAAAAGTAGGCCTTAGACAAGGATATGTGATGTCACCGTGGTTGTTTAATATATTTATAGATGGGGTTGTAAGAGAAGTAAATGCGAGGGTCTTGGCAAGAGGCGTGGAGTTAAAAGTTAAAGAATCACACATAAAGTGGGAGTTGTCACAGTTGCTCTTTGCTGATGACACTGTGCTCATGGGAGATTCTGAAGAGAAGTTGCAGAGGTTGGGGGATGAATTTGGTAGGGTATGTAAAAGAAGAAAATTAAAAGTGAATACAGGAAAGGGTAAGGTTGTGAGGATAACAAAAAGATTAGGTGATGAAAGATTGGATATCAGATTGGAGGGAGAGAGTATGGAGGAGGTGAATGTGTTCAGATATTTGGGAGTGGACGTGTCAGCAGATGGGTCTATGAAAGATGAGGTGAATCATAGAATTGATGAGGGGAAAGGGGTGAGCGGTGCACTTAGGAGTCTGTGGAGACAAAGAACTTTGTCCTTGGAGGCAAAGAGGGGAATGTATGAGAGTATAGTTTTACCAACTCTCTTATATGGGTGTGATGCATGGGTGATGAATGTTGCAGTGAGGAGAAGGCTGGAGGCAGTGGAGATGTCATGTCTGAGGGCAATGTGTGGTGTTAATATAATGCAGAGAATTCGTAGTTTGGAAGTTAGGAGGAGGTGCAGGATTGCCAAAACTGTTGTCCAGAGGGCTGAAGAGGGTTGTTGAGGTGGTTCGGACATGTAGAGAGAATGGAGCGAAACAGAATGACTTGAAGAGTGTATCAGTCTATTGTTGGTTTAGAAAGACACGTAAGCAAACACTATAACATATTTATTAGAAAACGTTTCGGTCCTGGGACCTTGATCACTTCTAACATACAGAGGTAGAAAGACATTATATATATAGGCGGAGAGTGAGATGTGACGCACGTGACCTGAGGAATGTCATAAGAACATAAGAATGGAGGAACACTGTAGAAGGCCTACTGGCCCATGCGAGGCAGGTCCTTAAAACAACCTCTGCCTATGATGAGGACCTCTAACTTCTACAGCAGGCGTCTACACTATCCCCTGTGGGTTCTGTCCCAAGAAATATGTAGGCGAGACAGGCAGAGATCTTGCAGTCCGCCTGAATGAGCATCGAAATGCCTCTAACAGAGACGATGTAAGGTACGCCTGTGTCCTCCACAGAGACTCCACGGGACATTTGATGAACTGGAACGAGGCACAACTCGTTCTCACCGAACCAGACCTCAGACGCCGACGGTGCCTAGAAGCCTCACTAATCACCGTCACCGACACTATAGAACGCAACACTGGAAACTACAAAATTTCAAAAACATTGGCATACATGATACTTAAGCAGCACCAACCCAACAACACAGGAGTCACATGATTTCATCGTCTAACCGTCCTCATCATAGGCAGAGGTTGTTTTAAGGACCTGCCTCGCATGGGCCAGTAGGCCTTCTACAGTGTTCCTCCATTCTTATGTTCTTATGACATTCCTCAGGTCACGTGCGTCACATCTCACTCTCCGCCTATATATATAATGTCTTTCTACCTCTGTATGTTAGAAGTGATCAAGGTCCCAGGACCGAAACGTTTTCTAATAAATATGTTATAGTGTTTGCTTACGTGTCTTTCTAAACCAACTTGTCGGTATTTATTACCAAGGTTTATACCATTAGTCTATAGTGGAAGGAAGGCGGGGTAGGGGTCGGCCTAGAAAAGGTTGGAGGGAGGAGGTAAATGAGGTTTTGTGTGCGAGGGGCTTGGACTTCCAGCGAGCATGCATGAGCGTGTTTTACAGGAGTGAATGGAGACAAATGGTTTTTAATACTTGTCGTGCTGTTGGAGTGTGAGCAAAGTAACATGAAGGGATTCAGGGAAACCGGCAGGCCGGACTTGAGTCCTGGAGATGGGAAGTACAGTGCCTGCACTCTGAAGGAGGGGTGTTAATGTTGCAGTTTAAAAACTGTAGTGTAAAACACCCTTCTGGCAAGACAGTGATGGAGTGAATGATGGTGAAAGTTTTTCTTTTTTGAGCCACCCTGCCTTGGTGGGAATCGGCCACTGTGCTAATAAAATAAAATAATTTAAATTTATCTCTTCAAACAGGTGCAGTGTTTGATATACGGAAAATGGCTAATGTAATTCCTATTTTTAAAGCAGGGAACAAGTCGTTTCCATCGAATTACAGCCCAATAAGCCTGACCTCATTTGCAGGCAAATTATTAGAATCAATTATAGCTGATAATATAAGAAGACATCTTGATAAGCATAATCTGATTAATGACACTCAGCATGGATTCACGAGGGGCCGTTCCTGCCTTACTAATTTACTAGCTTTGTTCAGTAAAGCTTTCGAGGCCGTTGATCACGATAAAGAATTCGATATTGTTTATTTGGACTTTAGTAAGGCTTTCAATAGAGTATCGCACCAAAGACTGTTAAAGAAAGTGGCAGCTCACGAGATTGGGGAAAAAGTGCTGTCATGGATCGAGTCATGACTCACGGACAGGAAGCAGAGAGTGTGCATAAATGGGGTTAAATCCGAGTGGGGATCTGTAACAAATGGCGATCCACAGGGATCAGTCGTAGGTCCGTTGTTGTTTATAATATATATGAATAACCTTGATGAGGGAATTATTGCACTTGTGTCCTTTTACTTTACATATTGTCGGTAATTCTACCAACATATATACAATCTGAGGGAATTACTAGTGAAATGAGCAAATTCGCCGATGACACAAAGACAGGTAGGATAACTGATTCAAACGTAGAAATCATGGAACTTCAGGAGGATTTAGACAAACTCGATACCTGGTCAGAAAAGTGGCAGATGCAGTTCAATGTGGATAAATGCAAGGTTTTGAAGCTCGGGAGTGTCCATAATGTAAAACTCAGCCATACAGATTACGAAAAGGACTTGGGGTTTATGGTAAGCAACAAACGTATACCAAGACAGCAATGCCTAAGCGTACGTAATAAAGCAAATAGATTTATATATCTTTAGTAAGGCCTCACCTAGATTATGCAGCTCAGTTCTGATCTTCATATTACAGAATGGACATAAATTCGTTAGAAAACATTCAGCGTAAAATGGCTAAATTAATACATAGCATTAGAAATCTTCCGTATGAAGAAAGATTGAACGCCCTTAAATTACATTCACATGTAAGACGAAGAATGAAGGGAGACATGATGGAAGTGTATCAGAGGAAGATGGGTATTAACAAAGGGGATATAAATAAGGTTTTGAGAGAACCCGCAATGGATTCAAATTAGATAAGTTTAGATTTAAAAAGGATATTGGAAAGTACATAGTTTGGTGTCTGCCTAGGTGGGTTATCGAAGCTAAAACCGTTGATAGTTTCAAATTTAGGTTAGAAAAGTACATGAGTGAGAGGGGGTGGATTTGAGAGGGATTTGCGCGTGAGTAAATAGAATTGTCAAAGCTTATTGCTTGGGTAGCGTTTATTCTATTGGTGGGTTGGATTTCAGAAGAACCTTCCTAGCATGAGCCAACAGGCCTACTGCAGTGTTCCTCCTTTCATATGTTCTTATGTATGCAGCACCAGTTTAGAACCCTCACCTAGCCAAGCGTGCAAGGAAAATAGAGAAAGTGCCAAGATTTGCAACAAGACTATTTCCAGAGCTGCGAGGAGAGGTTAAGGGAAATAGACCTGACGACCCTGAAAGACAGGATAGAGGAGATATGATAAAGACATACGCAATACTGAGAGGAATCGACAAAGTGGACAGAGACAGGATGTTCCGGAGATGGGACTCATCTACAAGAGGCCATAGTTGGAGGCTGAAGACTCAGATGAACCACAGGAATGGTAGGAAGTATTTCTTCAGTCACAGAGTTGTCAGGAAGTGGAATAGTCTGGGAAGTGATAGAGTGGAGGCAGGATCCATACATAGCTTTAAGAAGAGGTATGATAAAGCTCACTGAGCGGGAAGAGTGACCGTGTAGCGGCAAGTGAAGAGGGGGGCCAGAAGCTGTGACTCGACCCCTGCAACCACAACTAGATGACTACAACTAGGTGAGTACACACACAAACATACACACTCAAACACATACACACACAGAGAAACACACACACACACACACACACACATGCAAACACACATTCCTTGGACTGTAAGAAGGCGTTTGACACAGTTCCACACAAGAGATTAGTGCAAAAACTGGAGGAACAGGCAGGGGTAACAGGGGAGGCACTACAATGGATCAGGGAATACCTGTCAGGAAGACAGCAGTGAGTCATGGTACGAGGCGAGGTGTCAGAGTGGGCGCCTGTGACGAGTGGGGTTCCACAGGGGTCAGTGCTAGGACCGGTGCTGCTTCTAGTATTCGTGAACGACATGAAGGAAGGAATAGACTCGGAAGTGTCCCTGTTTGCAGATGATGTGAAGTTGATGAGAAGAATTCAATCAGACGAGGACCAGGCAGAACTACAAAGGGATCTGGACAGGCTGCAGGCTTGGTCCAGTAATTGGCTCCTGGAGTTCAATGCCACCAAGTGTAAAGTCATGAAGATTGAGAAAGAACAATGAAGACCACAGACGGAGTACAGTCTAGGGGGCCAGAGACTACAAACCTCACTCATGGAAAAAGATCTTGGCGTGAGTATAACACCAAGCACATCTTCTGAGGCGCACATCAACCAAATAACTGCTGCAGCATATGGGCGCCTAGCAAACCTAAGAACACCATTCCTCCATCTTAACGAGGAATCGCTCAGTACCCTGTACTTCGTGTACGTTAGGCCCACATTGGAGTATACGGCACCAGTTTGGAACCCACATCTAGCCAAGCACGTAAAGAAACTAGAGAAAGTGCAAAGGCTTGCAATAAGACTAGTCCCAGAGCTAAAGGATATGTCCTACGAGGAGAGGTTAAGCGAAATCGACCTGACGACACTGTAATACAGGAGAGATAGGGGGGACATGATAACGACATATAAAATACTGAGGACACTAGACACCTCAAAAATCAGAGCCCAAATTAGCAAAAAAAAAAAAAAAAAAAAAAAAAAAAAAAAAAAAAAAAAAAAAAAAAAAAAAAAAAAAAAAAAAAAAAAAAAAATAGAAGAGGGTAATACTACAGGAGCACTGAGGCTTATAACCAATGAGGATGCCATCGCTCCTAAGGACGTCAGTACGACACAAGCCCTGAAGGATAGACATCCACCCATGGCTCCCAGTACCAACACTGACCTCCCTGACATTGCAGCATGTGAAGAACATTTAACCTTACAGGATGATGATGTGTATAAAGCTGCTATGTCATTTCCACAGGGCTCAGCATCAGGTTTCACCGGTTTAAGGTCACACTACTTAAAACAAATGCTCAGTACAGCACTTGGTAATGTTTCAGAGATGTTGCTGTCTAAACTCGCCAAATTTTCCAATGTGTGCCAAACTGGCAGTGTCTCAGAGGCCACTAGACCCATTTTCTATAGTGCCTCACTGTGTGCCCTCCGGAAAAAGGATGGAGGAATCAGGCCCATTGCAGTGGGCAACACCTTTCGGCGCATAGTCGCCAAGGCTGCAGTAAGAATGGTGTGTCAAGAGGCTGCCTCACTGTTGAAACCAACTCAACTCGGTTTGGATGTTCAACAAGGCTGTGAAGCAGCTGCCCACGCAGCACAATTATACATCAAGAACATGTCTGATGAAAAAGTCTTGATCAAATTTCACTTTGCCAATGCTTTCAACTTAGTCAGAAGGGATGCTGCTCTCAAAGCAGTTTCTAGACTTTTCCCTTCCCTTTATCCTTTCAATGAATCGTGTTATAGTGTGACCTCTAAACTATTGTTTGGGAACCATGAAACTGACTCGTGTGAGGGTGTGCAACAGGGGGAACCTCTCGCCCCATTTCTATTCTGTCTGGTCATGAAGGAAGTCACAGAAGCGCTTTCCAGTGAGCTTAGTATCTGATTCTCGGATGATGGTACCCTAACTGGCACTACACTATCTCCCAGAGGACATGAGAAAAATTAAAGACATGGTAGAGAGCCTGGGCCTGTCTTTAAACCCCACCAATTGTGAAATAGTTTCTACCAATCGACATATGTTCCAGAATATTAGGGCTGTTTTACCAGGAGCACGAGCTATTGATCCAGCCAACAGCACTCTCCTTGGTGCTCCTCTTGGGCCCAATGCCATCGATCTGAGCCTATAAAATATCTCAGACCTCCGGACTATGGAAGGTAGGATGAAAAACATCGATACACATGATGCCTTCTACCTACTCATCAGGTGCCTGTCAATCCCAAAACTTACCTACTTCCTGAGATGCTCCCCAGCCTTCAGCAGTCCGAAACTCAAGGAATATGACTCTCTCCTTAAGACCAAGGTGCTTTGGCCTGCCTCATGGCAAGCCAAAGCAGCATGGGTTCGAGTCCTTGGGTAGTGCAGTGTTGGTATTGATCAATACCACTCGCTCGTGGTCACAATAATATAAAATACTGCTCGTTGAACTAGTACACCAAACAGGGACTAGAATGAAATTAGCCTAGAGTCATCCACACCATCGTGTGTCCTTGGGTAGGGAGTACCACATCCAGTTCCGTTGGATGCCCTACTCTTAAGGATCGTATGGTTCAGTAGATAAGGGCGTCATGTGTTCTCGCCCACCATGAGGCAAGCCAAAGCAGCATGGGTTCGAATCCTTGGCTAGTGCAGTGTTGTTATTGATCAATACCACTCATTCGTGGTCAAAATAATATTATATATATATATATATATATATATATATGCATGAAAACAATCGCAGACGGGCGATCTTAACTATGCAGGACAAGCCACGGATTGGGGTGGAAATCTATAGCTCAAGTACTTTCACACTTCACAATTCAGACAAACCAAAGCAGGGAGAGAGGTCTCAGAGTAGCGTAGATGTCATATATATATATGTATATATATATATATATATATATATATTTTCCCTTCAGCTTGGGCTTATCACACAGTTTGAGGTATGGCAGACGATGAAGCCAGCCAGCCACAAAGCCAGGGAAACAATGCACCCAACAATGAAAGAGGAGGCACATGTCAGGTGTGTGGAGAGTTTCGAGCACGCAACAGGGACGGCCGTATTCGTGCACACAATAGGTGTGCGGGATCACATATGCCCCCAGCAGAGAGCAGCCCACAGCCTCCACAGGCAGATGACAATTCCAATGGCAACCTCGTCACTTGCGATAACCTTCTGTTGGCATTCAAATCCACTGCTAGCAGTACACTATCCCACATCCCTAAAGCAGCTCGCCCATATGCAGCAGGGAAATTCACAGACCTTCTTAAGCGGGTGAATGGAGGTTCCACTAACTTAGAAGCCCGAGGCACCATCCAAGCATGGCGCAACCTTCTCTTGTTCGGCAATGTCTGTCTTGCAGTTCCTGAAAGACGAGGCAAACTGCTAACCACGTCAGTTATCAAGGCAGTGCGCAACTACCCAAGAACGGATAACTGTGTCCCCCTGCCCCATCATCGCAGGAATCAAAGAGGCAGACCCAAGAAAAGTCCTACTGAGAACGAGAAAATTTGCGCACAGGTTAGCAAAAAAATTGAGGAAGGTAACACAGTGGGAGCAATAAGAATAATTACAAGTGACGACACTGTAGCCCCCAAGGATGAGACCACGGCCCAAGCACTAAGAGACAAGCATCCAACCAGGGACACCACAGCCATCAACGACAACCCTGAGGAAGACCCTATCACTGAACAATTAATTTTGCCAGAATCGGAAGTCTATAAGGCGATCGTGTCATTTCCAGCAGGATCTGCAGGAGGTTACACTGGAATTCGACCTCAGCACCTCAAAGAGATGGTAAATCCAGTACTCGGTGAATCTGCATCAATTCTTCTCACCGAGTTAACAACTTTCGTCAACAATTGCCTGGCTGGGCGAATCCCAGAAGAAATTAAACCTTTCTTTTTTGGAGCCTCACTATGTGCTTTGAAGAAGAGGGATGGGGGAATCAGACCCATTGCAGTTGGAAACACTCTCCGCCGTCTCGTTGCCAAAGCAGCAGTGAGAAACATTCGCCTAGAAGCTGCCACTTTACTCCAGCCACACCAACTGGGCTTTGGGGTCTCTCAAGGCAGTGAAGCTGCAGCTCATGCGGCAAGGGCCTACATCAGGGACCTACCAGAAGACAAGGCCATAGTCAAACTTGATTTTAGAAATGCCTTTAATATGGTGAGGAGAGATGCTGTTTTGCCAGCTGTTCGGGTTCGGTTCCCCAGTCTCTTTCCCTTCATTTCAGCCGGCTACAGCAAACCCTCAATTCTTTTGTTTGGAGAACATGAAATTCAATCATCAGAGGGTGTTCAGCAGGGTGACCCACTTGCTCCACTTCTCTTCTGCTTGGCAGTAAGAGAACTAACTTCCAGCCTTCGCAGTGAGCTCAATATCTGGTACCTGGATGATGGCACTCTGGCAGGTACTGAAGAGTCCCTCGTGGGGGACCTACAACTGGTGAAAACACAGGGAGAAGGCTTGGGACTCATCCTCAATCCCTCTAAGTGTGAAATCATCACAGCGAACCAGGAAATAATCAATGCTGTTCGAAGAATCCTCCCGGAAATCTCAACTACAACTCCGTCCAACAGTACCCTCTTGGGGGCACCGCTGGGTCACCAGGCCATCGATACTGTCCTCAGGGACAAAATGAATGACCTTATGAGAATGGAGGAGAGAATAAGCAATCTTGATGCCCATGATGCTCTGTATCTCCTCACAAGGTGTCTTACTATGCCAAGACTCACTTACTTCTTGAGGTGTGCACCCTCTTTTGACAACCCAACACTTGATGAATATGATGCACACCTGAGATCAACTTTTAAGAAGGCACTGAACCTGTCACTAGAGGATGAGCAATGGGATCAGGCAACCCTCCCAGTGCGACTGGGAGGTATAGGGGTGCGTAAAGCAACGCATGTTGCTTTACCTGCTTTTCTGTCTTCGTGTTTGGCTTCCAGTGCATTAGTCAAGAAGATAGTGCCCGAACGCTTGAGAGACTTGGTAGGAGCTCAAGACCCCAGGTTTACTGAAGCAGCAATTCGGTGGGACACCCTTACAGACTCCTCCAGTAGACCAGCTCCTCCCAAACAGCACAAACAGTCCCACTGGGACAAACCGATCATGGAAAAAATCGCCAACACAATGCTCTCCAATGCTTCAGGAAAGAACAAAGCTCGTCTCCTGGCAGTGAAGGCACAACACTCAGGAGATTTCCTGTTAGCTGTTCCCAATTCCTCCCTGGGCACCCGTCTCGACCCACAGGCCATTCGGATTGGTGTTGCTCTTCGCCTAGCCGCCCCCATCCTCACCGAACATAGGTGTATTTGCGGCAGGGCGACAGCTGATCAATTCGGACTCCATGGTCTCGTGTGCCACACAGCAGAAGGGAAGTATGCCAGACATGAGGAGATCAATGACATAATAAAGAGAAGCCTCGCCACAGCCCGTTGCCCAGCTCAACGGGAACCCCAAGTACAGAGGTCTGATGGAAGTCAAAAGCGTCCTGATGGAGCCACTATGCTACCCTGGAAGGATGGAAAGCAGATTGCCTGGGACTACACCTGTGCTGCCACATTGGCAGACACCTACTTGCCATACTCTGTAGTGGAAGGGGGTGGAGCTGCCAGCCACAGGGAGACCCAGAAGATCCGAAAATATGAAGACCTTCCCCCTTGCTATAACTTCATTCCAATAGGGTCGGAGACCCTTGGAGCATGGGGCAAGTGTGCTCTAAAGTTCCTCAAAGAGCTGGGTGAAAAGCTCATCATAGAAACCAAGGACCACAGGGCGACCAGCTTCCTCTTTCAGAGACTCAGTGTTGCGATCCAGAGAGGAAATGCCTGCAGCATTCTGGGCACGCGGCCCACCGCAGGGGAGCTGGACGAAGTATTCGAGATGTAGCTCTGAGTTACCTATGTTGTTTTACTTTGTATCATATTTTTGTGAATGTTTTGTCAATGTATTTTGTCTTTAAATAAAATATATATATATATATATACATACATACATACATGAATGTATTCAGATATTTGGGAGTGGACGTGTCAGCGGATGGGTCTATGAAAGATAAGGTGAATCATAGAATTGATGAGGGGAAAAGGGTGAGTGGTGCACTTAGGAGTCTGTGGAGGCAAAGAACTTTGTCCTTGGAGGCAAAGAGGGGAATGTATGAGAGTATAGTTTTACCAACGCTCTTATATGGGTGTGAAGCATGGGTGATGAATGTTGCAGCAAGAAGAAGGCTGGAGGCAGTGGAGATGTCATGTCTGAGGGCAATGTGTGGTGTGAATATAATGCAGAGAATTCATAGTTTGGAAGTTAGGAGGTGCGGGATTACCAAAACTGCTGTCCAGAGGGTTGAGGAAGGGTTGTTGAGGTGGTTCGGACATGTAGAGAGAATGGAGCGAAACAGAGTGACTTCAAGAGTGTATCAGTCTGTAGCGGAAGGAAGGCGGGGTAGGGGTCAGCCTAGGAAAGGTTGGAGGGAGGGGGTAAAGGAGGTTTTGTGTGCGAGGGGCTTGGACTTCCAGCAGGCATGCGCGAGCGTGTTTGATAGGAGTGAATGGAAACAAATGGTTTTTAATACTTGACGTGCTGTTGGAGTGTGAGCAAAGTAACATTTATGAAGGGGTTCAGGGAAACCGGCAGACCAGACTTGAGTCCTGGAGATGGGAAGTACAGTGCCTGCACTCTGAAGGAGGGGTGTTAATGTTGCAGTTCAAAAACTGTAGTGTAAAGCACCCTTCTGGCAAGACAGTGATGGAGTGAGTGATGGTGAAAGTTTTTCTTTTTCGGGCCACCCTGCCTAGGTGGGAATCGGCCAGTGTGATAATAATATATAATATATATATATATATATATATATATATATATATATATATATATATATATATATATATATATATATATATACACACATCAATGAAATCACTTAAGTGATTTTGAGTCATTAACAGGACTGCGGCTTGGCCAGGACTCGATACTCTGTTCCCATGCCCAGTCCTGTATGAACTGAACAAGGTCCGAATGTTTCTATCCACTGGTGGTCCAGTGGATAGAGACATAAGTACTTTGGTCAGTTTATTCATTTGAGAGATTTTAATCATCCAATTGATTTTCCAAAGGCTGAGAAAGTTGTATCAAGGAAGTCCATGGTCGACAGGAATATAGTAATAACATGTTTCATAAAAAGTAGTTTCGAAAATAATATGAATATTTCTTTTGCTTTATATAAATTGGATACATTTAAAATTAATAAAATTTTGGAAGAATTTAAGATACATTTGACAAGTAAAAATTTTAATGCTAGGGTAGAGTATCAGTTGTGTTTCTCAGAGTCGGGTGTTGTGACGTGACTGTGAGGTGTTGTCTTGCCCTCATATGCCTACCTGTTTCTGTTTTATTTTTATAGTTCCTTGATATTGTGAGAAGTCACGACATTGGAATTGGAATTTCACTATTATATATATATATATATATATATATATATATATATATATATATATATATATATATATATATATATATATATATATATATATATATTTTAATTTTTATTTTTTTTATTAGCACACTGGCCGATTCCCACCAAGGCAGGGTGACTCAAAAAAGAAAAACTTTCACCATCATTCACTCCATCACTGTCTTGCCAGAAGGGTGCTTTACACTACAGTTTTTAAACTGCAACATTAACACCCCTCCTTCAGAATGCAGACACTGTACTTCTCATCTCCAGGACTCAAGTCCGGCCGGCCGGTTTCCCTGACTCCATAAATGTTACCCTGCTCATACTTCAACAGCACGTGAAGTCCTAAAAACCATTTGTCTTCATTCGCTCCTAACATGCTCATGCATGGTTGCTGGAAGTCAAAGCCCCTCGCACAAAAAGCCTCCTTTACCCCCACCCTCCAACCTTTCTTAGGCCGACCCCTAAATTGTCTTTCCTTCATAAAATCTCGAAGTCATTCTATTTTGTCAGACGTTCTGTACATGTCTGAACCACCTAAACAACCCCTCCTCAGCCTTTGGTATAATAGTTTCTGTAATCCCGCACCTCCTCCTAATTTCCAAACAACGAAATCTCTGCATTTTATTCACACCAGACATTGCCCTCAGACATGACATCTCCACTGCGCCCAGCCTTCTCCTTGTTGTAACATTCGCCAATCATGTTTCACACCCTCATAAAGGCATTGGCATAACTATACTCTCATACATTCCCCTCTTTGCTTCCATGGACAGCGTTCTTTGTCTCCACAGACACCTAAGTGCACCACTCACCTTTTTTTTCCTTTTAAATTCTATGATTCACATCTTTCATAGACCCATCTGCTGACACATACATTCCTAAAAATCTGAATACAATCACCTCCTCCATACTCTCTCCCTCTAATCTGATATCCAATCTTTCGCCACCTAATTTTTTTATCCTCACCACCTTACTCTTTCCAATATTCACTTTTAATTTTCTTCTTTTACATACCCTACCAAACTCATCCACCAACCTCTGCAACTTCTCTACAGAATCTCCCAAAGGCACAATGTCATCAGCAAAGAGCAACTGTGACAACTCCCACCTTGTGTTAGATTCATTATCTTTTAACCCCGCACCTACTACCAACACCTGAGCAATCACTTCTCTTGCAACCCCTTCTGTATATATACTGAACAACCGTGGTGACATCACACATCCTTGTCTAAGGCCTACTTTTGCTAGGAAATGATTTCTCTCCTACATACTCTAACCTGAGCCTCACTGTCATAAAAACTCTTCACTGCTTTTAGTAACTTACCTCCTATTTCATACAATTGCAACATCTGCCACCTTGGCCCCCTATCCGCCTGTTATACCCCTTTTCCATATCCATAAATGCCACAAAAACCACTTTACCCTTATTTAAATACTGTTCGCTTATATGTTTCATTGTAAACACGTGGTCTCCACACCCCCTACCATTCCTGAAGCCTCCTTGTTCACCTGCTATCCGACTCTCCGTCTTTTAATTCTTTCAATAATAACTCTACCATACATTTTACCAGGTATACTCAATTGACTTATTCCCCTATCATTTTTGCACTCTTTTGTTCCCATAGCCTTTATACAAAGGAATTCTGCATGCTCTCTGCCAGTCCCAAGTTACCTTTCTCTCTTCCATACTTCTATTAAATAAAAGCACCAACCACTTCTAAACTATATCCCTATCTGCTTTAACATTTCTATCGTTATGCCATCATTCCCTGCTGCCTTGCCTTTTATTCTACCCACTGCCTCACGAACTTCTCCCACTTTCACAACTGGCTCTTCCTCACTCCTTCAAGATGTTATTCCTTCTTGCTCTACACTCAAAATCACAGCTTCTCTATCTTCATCAACATTAAACAGTTCTTCCTGATACTTCTAACTCTCCAGTTATTAACTCTCCTCTCCTATTTTTAACTATCAAATCTACTCGTTCCCTAGGTTTCCTCAACATATTAATCTCACTACAAAACTTTTTCTTATTTTCAACAAAATTTTGTTGATAATAGTTCACCCACTCCTTTGCCCTCTTTTCACATTGCTTCACAACTCTCTTAACCTCTCTTTTTCTCTCAATATACTCCTCCCTCCTTGCATCACTACTTCTTCGTAAAAACCTCTCATATGCTAACTTTTTCTCCCTCTTTTCATCATCATTCCACCAACTGCTCTTCTTCCCTCCCACACCCACTTTCCTGTAACGACAAACTGCTGCTGAACACTCTAGCACTACATTCTTAAACCTACCCTATACATCTTCGACCCCATTGTCTATACTCTCACAAGCCCATCTATCCTCCAATAGTTTATATCTTACCCTACCTGCCTCTTCCTTTAGTTTATAAACTTTTGCCTCTCTCTTACTTGCTGCTTCTATTTTCCTTGAATCCAATCTACCTTTTACACTGAAGCTTCAACTAAATAGTAATCTGATACATCTGTGGCCTCTACATAAACATTTACATCCTGAAGGTTACTCAACAATCTTTTATCTACTAATACGTAGTCCAACAAACTACCGTCATTACGCCCTACACCATATCCTGTATACATAGTTATCCTCTTTTTCTTAAAATATGAATTCCTTATAACCAAACCCCTTTCTATACAAAGTTCAATTACAGAGCCCCGTTATCATTTATACCTGGCACCTCAAACTTACCTACCACACCCTTTCTCAATGTTTCTCCTACTTTAGCATTTACATCCCCTACCACAATTACTCTCTCACTTTGTTCAAAAGTTCCTGCACACTCGCAAAACTTCTCCCAAAATCTCCCTCTCTCCTCTACACTCCTCTTTTCTCCAGGTGGATACACACTTACTATGACCCTCTTTTTGCATACGACCCTTGTTTTCACATAATCCTTGAATTTATACTTTTGTATTCCCTCTTTGCCTTCCATAACTGATCCTACAACATATTGCTACCCCGTCCTTTGCTCTGACTCTCTCAGATACTGACTTAATCCCTATATATATATATATATATATATATATATATATATATATATATATATATATATATATATATATATATATATATATGTGTAGGGATAATCATGGCATTATGCCAAACATGTTCCAAGGATGATCATAATATATATATTTGCACACTTACTGAGATTTTAATACTTGGTGGTGCGATCTTTGTGCTTAATCACGTCCGTCCGCCGTGTAGGAAGACTCACACAAATTCTTGAGGTATTGGGGAGATATATTATTTCATGCCTCATGTAGAGCAGCCTCCAGGCGCGAGATGGAACTGATATCCTTGCCCAGTAAACTTCGTTTCACTATTGACCAGAAGTTCTCAAGAGGGTTTAGGTCTGGGGAATTACCTGGCCAGTCATTAAGAACCTCACTTCACAGTCCTTAAACCACTGAACTACAGATTTGGTGGTATGACACGGTGCACCGTTCTGCATAAAAGCCATAGCCCCACACTTCTCAAACGCCTCAAGTAAATTGTCACACAATAACTCCAGATAATTATACTGGTTCATATACTGGTTTTTTTGGGAAGCACAATGATTTCACCTACATTCTACGCACTAAAACACCCCCAAATCATGAGCGAGTCTGGGTATTTGCTGGTCCCACAGGTGTAGCGTGAGTCTAGTTTGTCACTATATCTTGGCTGGTACACATGTTCACCACGGTTACAGGCGACAGTGAAAGTTTCATAACGCCAAAGTACTTCAGACCACTGTTGAGAATTGCAGTGAAGATATTTCCTTGCATAAACCAGCCTATGTTTCTTCCGAGGCTTGTAGAGGATCGGTTTTTTTATATCCTGGTGGTGGCTACTGTAGCCCAGTTCTGACAAACGTCTCTTAACAGTTTTCACTGACACCTCTGAGAAAAGATGTGGGTTCTTTTCTCTCAGTTCTCTAGCAGTTATCTTAGGTGTACTTTCTAACTGCTTCTTTAACACAGTTAAGGTATGAACAGAAGTTTTCATCGAAGGGCCAGACCGAGGTTTCGCAGACGATAACTCGACACCGCCACCAGCCTTGAAACACTGCACCCAGTTCCTCAATGAATGCTCACACATACTAACATTCTCCATTTTTTCTTTCGTCTGGTGCTCAGCCTTGTGGAGCCTTGTGATTTGAGCTATAGTTTCAGGTGTTAAAGACTTCCTTTTACCCATAATCAAACATGTATAGCCTCAAAACTGAAAGGAACACCGGACAAAAGATGGGGTGGATGAGAGACAAATGTCCAAGTCCAATACTTCCTCTCAACACGACAGCCACGTGACCACTGAGAAGTCACTGTGCAGTGTGGCAGCAGGCCGTGATTTCATGCTAATGGCTGCTACCTGGCATGATGCTCTGACGAAAAAAGACCTCCCTGTATGGTAAGCCTTTGATTTTCGTCACGTCATTATGCCGGGCAGCTCACCCGGCATAATGCCTTGACTAGCACTGAATATAAATAAATATATATATATAGATGTATATATATATATATATATATATATATATATATATATATATATAATGTATATATAATGTTTGTGTGTGTGTGCAAGACAAGCCACGGTGAGTGGAAATCTTTAGCTCAGGTACTTCCACACTTCTCAGTGCGTTATCAGGAGCTGTGCAACGTTGCAAGGGAGCAACCAAACCAGGGAGAGAGGTGACGCACTGAGAAGTGTGAAAGTACTTGAGCTAAAGATTTCTCCTCCCCCCCTCGTGGCTTGTCCTGGATAGTTAAGATCGCCCGTCTGCGATTATATACATATATATATATATATATATATATATATATATATATATATATATATATATATATATATATATATATATATATATTCAACAAGTCGGCCGTCTCCCACCAAGGCAGAGTGACCCAAAAAAAAAAAAATCCCAAAAAAGAAAATACTTTCATCATTCAACACTTTCACCACACTCACACATTATCACTGTTTTTGCAGAGGTGCTCAGAATACAACAGTTTAGAAGCATATACATATAAAAATACACAACATATCCCTCCAAACTGCCAATATCCCAAACCCCTCCTTTAAAGTGCAGGCATTGTACTTCCCATTTCCAGGACTCAAGTCCGACTATATGAAAATAACCGGTTTCCCTGAATCCCTTCACTAAATATTACCTTGCTCTCACTCCAACAGATCGTCAGGTCCCAAGTACCATTCGTCTCCATTCACTCCTATCTAACACGCTCACGCACGCTTGCTGGAAGTCCAAGCCCCTCTCTCACAAAACCTCCTTTACCCCCTCTCTCCAACCTTTTCGAGGACGGTCCCTACCCCGCCTTCCTTCCCCTATAGATTTATATGCTTTCCATGTCATTCTACTTTGATCCATTCTCTCTAAATGACCAAACCACCTCAACAACCCCTCTTCTGCCCTCTGACTAATACTTTTATTAACTCCATATCTTTTCCTAATTTCCACACTCCGAATTTTCTGCATAATATTTACACCACACATTGCCCTTAAACAGGACATCTCCACTGCCTCCAACCGTCTCCTCGCTGCTGTATTTACCACCCAAGCTTCACACCCATATTAGAGTGTTGGTACTACTATACTTTCATACATTCTCTTCTTTGCGTCCATAGATAATGTTTTTTGACTCCACATATACCTCAATGCACCACTCACCTTTTTTCCCTCATCAATTCTATGATTAACCTCATCCTTCATAAATCCATCCGCCGACACGTCAACTCCCAAGTATCTGAAAACATTCACTTCTTCCATACTCCTCCTCCCCAATTTGATATCCAATTTTTCTTTATCTAAATCATTTGATACCCTCATAACCTTACTCTTTTCTATGTTCACTTTCAACTTTCTACCTTTACACACATTCCCAAACTCATCCACTAACCTTTGCAATTTTTCTTTAGAATCTCCCATAAGCACAGTATCATCAGCAAAAAGTAACTGTGTCAATTCCCATTTTGAATTTGATTCCCCAAAATTTAATCCCACCCCTCTCCCGAACACCCTAGCATTTACTTCCTTTACAACCCCATCTATAAATATATTAAACAACCATGGTGACATTACACATCCCTGTCTAAGACCTACTTTTACCGGGAAGTATTCTCCCTCTCGTCTACACACCCTAACCTGAGCCTCACTATCCTCATAAAAACTCTTTACAGCATTTAATAACTTACCACCTATTCCATATACTTGCAACATCTGCCACATTGCTTCTCTATCCACTCTATCATATGCCTTTTCTAAATCCATTAATGCAACAAAAACTTCCCTACCTTTATCTAAATACTGTTCACATATATGCTTCAATGTAAACACTTGATCTACACATCCCCTACCCACTCCGAAACCTCCTTGCTCATCCGCAATCCTACATTCTGTCTTACCTACCATACACTTTTCCTGGTATACTCAGTAAACTTATTCCTCTATAATTTTTACAATCTCTTTTGTCCCCTTTCCCTTTATATAAAGGGACTATACATGCTCTCCGCCAATCCCTAGGTATCTTCCCCTCTTTCATACATGTATTAAACAAAAATATCAACCACTCCAACACTATATCCCCCCCTGCTTTTAACATTTCTGTCATGATCCCATCAGTTCCAGCTGCTTTACCCCCTTTCATTCTACGTAATGCCTCACGTACTTCCCCCACACTTACATTCTGCTCTTCTTCACTCCTAAAAGATGGTATACCTCCCTGACCAGTGCATGAAATTACCGCCTCTCTTTCTTCCTTAACATTTAAAAGTTCCTCAAAATATTCTCGCCATCTACCTAATACCTCCATCTCCCCATCTACTAACTCCCCTTCTCTGTTTTTAACTGATAAATCCATACTTTCCCTAGGCTTTCTTAACTTGTTTAACTCACTCCAAATTTTTTTCTTATTTTTATTACAATTTCATGACAGTGCCTCTCCCACTCTATCATCTGCTCTCCTTTTGCACTCTCTCACAACTCTCTTCACCTTTCTTTTATTCTCCATATACTCTGCTCTTCTTATAACACTTCTGCTTTGTAAAAACCTCTCATAAGCTACCTTTTTCTCTTTTATCACACCCTTTACTTCATCATTCCACCAATCACTCCTCTTTCCTCCTGCCCCCACCCTCCTATAACCACAAACTTCTGCCCCAAACCTCTTCAACCCCCCCTCCCCACTACTCGTTCTTGCACCAGCCCACCTTTCTGCCAATAGTTGCTTATATCTCACCCGAACTTCCTCCTCCCTTAGTTTATACACTTTCACCTCCCTCTTACTTGTTGTTGCCACCTTCCTCTTTTCCCATCTACCTCTTACTCTAACTGTAGCTACAACTAAATAATGATCCGATATATCAGTTGCCCCTCTATAAACATGTACATCCTGGAGCCTACCCATCAACCTTTTATCCACCAATATATAATCTAATAAACTACTTTCATTACGTGCTACATCATACCTTGTATATTTATTTATCCTCTTTTTCATAAAATATGTATTACTTATTACCAAATCTCTTTCTACACATAGCTCAATTAAAGGCTCCCTATTTACATTTACCCCTGGCACCCCAAATTTACCTACTACTCCCTCCATAACATTTTTACCCACTTTAGCATTGAAATCCCCAACCACCATTACTCTCACACTTGATTCAAAACTCCCCACGCATTCACTCAACATTTCCCAAAATCTCTCTCTCTCTCTCTCTTCTCTACACTTCTCTCTTCTCCAGGTGCATACACGCTTATTATAACCCGCTTTTCACATCAAATCTTTATTTTACTCCACATAATCCTTGAATTAATACATTTATAATTTCTCTTTTCCTGCCATAACTTATCCTTCAGCATTATTGCTACTCCTTTAGCTCTAACTCTATTTGAAACCCCTGACCTAATCCCATTTATTCCTCTCCATTGAAACTCTCCCACCCCATTCAGCTTTGTTTCACTTAAAGCCAGGACATCCAGCTTCTTCTCATTCATAACATCCACAATCATCTCTTCCTTATCATCTGCACAACATCCACGCACATTCAGACTTCCCACTTTAACAATTTTCTTATTATTATTCTTTTTAGTTATCTTTACAGGAAAAGGGGTTACTAGCCCATTGTTCCCGGCATTTTAGTTGACTTTTACAACACGCATGGCTTACGGAGGAAAGATTATTATTCCACTTCCCCATGGATATAAAAGGAAAAGTAATAAGACCAAGAACTATTAAGATAAAATCAAAGAAAACTCAGATGAGTGTGTATAAATAAACGTGTACATGTATGTGTAGTGTGACCTAAGTGTAAGTAGAAGTAGCAAGACATACCTGTAGTCTTGTATATTTATGAGACAGACAAAAGACACCAGCAATCCTACCATCATGTAAAACAATTACAGGCTTTCGTTTTACACTCACTTGGCAGGACGGTAGTACCTCCCTGGGTGGTTGCTGTCTACTAACCTACTATTTATATATATATATATATATATATATATATATATATATATATATATATATATATATATAATATATATATATATATATATGTCGTGCCGAATATGTAAAACTGCTCAATTAGCAAGAACTCATTTAAAATTAAGTCCTTTCTGAAATTTTCTCTTAAGAGTTAATGATATATTTTTTTCATTAATGTTAATGTAAAAATTTTTAATTTTGCTCCAGAAGAATCTTAGAAAACTTACCTAACCTTATTATAACAAGAACAATTTATTTTTGCCTAACCCAACTAAATATATTTTAGATTTGTTTACAGTAATTTAATACTAAACAAATACAGTGAAAATATTTTTCTCGTTAGGTTTAGAATGATTTTGGCGACATTATTACATACACAAATTTTCACTTGTCCTATATGGCAAGATGAACGTTGCTATTTAAGCTAAGATCGCAAGTTCTGCCTATTCGGCACGACATATATATATATATATATATATATATATATATATATATATATATATATATATATATATATATATATATATATATATATATATATATATGCATGCATGTGTGTGTGCGTGTGTGTCTTACTGCACATGTTTGTGTGTATAACTGTATATGAATGTGTACATACTATTTAACATACTCCTGAAATGCCCCGCAATTCGTGCCAACCATAATGTTACACATCCAGCATCTTCATCGCTTACGACCTTCCATAAATTCCACTTGCATTAGTATCATAACCAACGGTGTTGAATGCAGCATCCGTGGCTGCCATCACAGCCCCGTCATCAGAACCCCAGTGGACCTATCCCAATGAAGATATCTACGAGAGCCACATACAAAAATCTATTTTTCAAATTACTAGTACCCCCTGCTGGACCTCAGCCCAAGGCTGGAGAACCAAAGTATTTAATGCATCTAACCATCACTGTGAGCGCCCCAGCACGGGAAATGAAAAGCGATGTGGAGGGGGTCGCCTCCCCTGACTACTTCACAATTAGAGACGCATCCAATACCCGCCGGAGGGTCGCCGCGCCGCCTGCCAAGTCCTGTTTGATGTTGTTGCCACTCGATTGCACCCCTTATCTTGCGGAAGATATTGTTTTAGACACATTTTGTCAAACCTGGGCTTCCCTAGTGTCTCCACCATCTCACACCCTCCATTCTCCTGCTGCGTTCCCACCCCCGAACCAATACCGCCCCCAACCCCACCTTGCACCCTCTCATTGTTCTTCCTCTCAGCTGTGCCTCCTTCCCTCAGTCTTGCTGTCATCTAGAGTTGATCTCTTCCTCAATTCTCTGCTGCAATTTCCTCTCACTATACTCTTTCAACATCTATTTTAATTGTATTCCTATTGTTTCTTCATCATATCATCGGTTGCCGTTCACTGCAACATGTTCCTTCGTGTGTTCTGCCGTATAATATATAACCAACTGCAATAAACCCTATTAGGTACAGTTGCATAAAAGTACCGTACGGTTACAGGTACACAAGGTTAAGTGACTGTAATCAGTGATTACAACTAGTTTAAAGGATTACAACCCACCAGGGTTAGGCTGTTAGGTGATGATAAAAGATAATCGGAAATTCATGAATTGTCTGGGTATTAGGTCATGTAAAAATAATCGGATTAATAAGGAAGATTCATGAATAACTAAGTTGCAATCATAATAATTAATACTGAGGATATAGGAAGGTTGTATTTTCGAATATATTAAAAGACGCTTCCTAGAATTACCTAGAACATTCTAGAACCTCCTGGCACGTATAGTAATTTATGCTGACAAATGAGTGCATTCGCGTCGTTTATTAATTAGAAGGTTTACAAATATCATTGTTTTGTGTGTGTACTATCCACTAGTGCAACACAATCTCATATTTCACATGACTTGTTGACTTGTAAACCTCGGAGGTCCTCTCTACCCTACCCCAAATGGGGAGGGGTGGTGAGGGAAGGGGATACCTGGGTAACGAAAGGTGCCTCCCCCCTCCCCCATATCTAAGAGGTGCTGGCTGGTGTCACCACGCAACCTTACTTTGAGAAAAAACTTCTTTTCATTCGTCCTGCTGCTACTCTTCGAGGATTCCATAGCTCCTGATGACATATGGAGATGTGTGAAAGTACTTGAATTGACGATATCCAACCCCTCTGTTTTGTCTTGCATTGTTAAGATCATCTGCTACGATTGCATTGCATATATATATATTGGTCAGGTCACACATCAAATAAATATTTTTTTTGAAGGATATGTCAGGTATAGTTTAAATTCCTCGCAAATTCTATTATGCATGAATCTAATTTTATGACCCTTAACTATTATTCCTGTTGAAATCAGTACTATTTTTGACGAAACTTGACTCAGTTAAAAAAAAAACTCTTACAACCATGGACCTGTTTGATATAAATTTCTCGGCCTTTGGAAAATCAAATGTGGGGTTACAATCTTTCCTATGAATAAACAGATCAGTTCTAATGCTATGTTTATGTTGCTGTAATTTTAGTTTAAGAGTTTCTTATGTGACGATCTGTGTAATAGCGATTTACCAGTGTCCGGGACAACAATCATAAAGTTTATTAAACTATTCATTGTTGATGCAAAGTTTATGTTTAACGTAGAGTTTAACACTCAGAAGTTTGGAATAGAAAGGGAAATCCTCTCTCACAGCAATTTGTACGTGGAATATTTTGAAACAAGACTACTTAACAGAATTATTCTCGGTGTATTCTGAAGAACACACCTAGGATAAAAATTTGCAGTTGATCAGAAAAGGAATTCTGCAGGACAGTCATTAAAAGTCTAAGAATACCAAGTTTTATAACCGGAAGATTTTTTAATGTTCTTGGACTTTATGCATGAAGTTTTACAGAATTTTATCAAACTTATCTTTCGTAAACACAATCATTTTTTTTCTTTTTCTTAGAGGATTGTAAAGAATGTTAAATAGAATAAAACTGAACAAAGAAAAATTGAGAACATTTATAGCGTTTTAAATTTTCTAGTTTAGGGAACCTTCAATACCACAATAGCACATCCGTCCCATGGAAAGACAGTATTCACCTCATATCTAACTTTCTCTAAGGTTTTCGTTTATAACTTCATAACTCCTTAACTGATCGGTTTCAGATTCTTACCCCTGACTAACTAATACTAGGTGAAGGTTAGTGGAGCAGTTCACAAGTGTAGATGCCCTCTGCTCAGTTTCAAGTAAAACAATACCGAAATTAGTTTCCTCGAGAGAGCTTAAAAAAGCCTTTTCTGGTTGGCTTCAAAATTGCGGTATAGGTTGATATTGTTTGTAGAGTTTGTTGGTGTCATTTTGCCACTTTTTATCCCTACATGTTATAGTAAAAATTTTCATTATACAACTCTATTGTATTTCCTGAAGCGCTATGACTCTCCTGAGGGTTTTTTCATAAGTGGAACGCGACTTATTCCTGATCTTTCGTGGCTGAAGTCTGAATGCCACCTATTCCACAAGCGGCATTATTAAAATAAAACATTTGTAAACAGCATTATTTTTTTGATGCATCGTATGATTTGGGTGAAAACTTTTTTCTGGGGAACCGGCTGTGAAGGAGAACATTTTGACAGCTTTTACGCAATAACTGGAGAATGGATTTTCCAGTCAGCTTTAAACTCTTAATACTGACGTGTTTTCCTCATAAGAATCTTCGCCTTGATAATAAGTTTTACAGGGATTAATGTTTTAGTATTCAAATTTAGATTCTCTGAACCAACTGGAAAATGTCTTTTCTGATTGAAAATATGTCACATTGCTTGGCTTTACTAGGTTATCCTAGCCTAATATAATACATGAAAGTCATGGAGACAAGTGTAAAAAAAATGTATTTTATGTACAGAACTCTTAAACAAAACTTGCTTAATTGCTTTCTTAGTTAAACGCTGGTCAATTTTAAAAAAAGGATGAATTAATTTTTACCTGTGTAGACCCTGTTTGCTTTTTGTTATGGGTATATTTTGAAAATTAAAATGATTTTTTTTTCATGCAATTATTTCGTCGCTGATAGCTTGATAATGTAGCTTCTGAACGGCTTCAAGCCTAATGTGATTGTTTTTTGCGGGATATTGGTCTCCTCGGAAAGTTTCAATTAGATTTGGGCTATATATTTAATAATTTAACATTATCATTGAAAAACTTGGTCTTGTTAATGCCTCTTCTGAATCCCTTCAAATCTCAGTCGCTAATATTTAACCGCATTACAAATCTAAGCCTCACTATGCTCTTTTCCAGTCACATGAATTGAGGTGCAGGGAACTAGGCTTATGCAATACTGGGATACCTTTCTCGGGCGGCACAGCGACGGGGATACATTATTTTTATTATTAACGCATCGGCCGTTTCCCACCAAGGCAGGGTGGCTCGAAAAAGAAAAACTCCTTCAGAGTGCAAGCAATGTTCTTCCCATCCCCAGGAGTGAAGTTCGGCCTGCCGGTTTCCCTGAATCTGTTAATAAATATCACCTTGCTCACACTCCACCAGCACGTCCAGTCCTAAAAACCATTTGTCTCCATTCGCTTCTATCTAACCAGCTCACGCACGCTTGCTGGAAATCCAAGCCCCATGCACACAAAACCTCCTTTACCCTCTCCCTCCAACCTTTCCTAGGCCGACCTCCACCTCGCCTTCCCTCCACTGCAGACTTACACGCTCTCGAAGTCATTCTACTGTGTTCCTCCCCCCCTCTCTACATGTCCGAACCACCTCAACAACCCCTCCTCAGCCCTCGGTATAATAATTTTGGTAATCCCATACCTTCTCCTAATTTGCAAACTACGGGAATAATCTCCCTCTCTCCTTCATACTCTAACCTGAGCCTCACTATCCCCGTAAAAACTTTTCACTGCTTTCAATAACCTACCTCCTATTCCACACATTTGCATCATCTGCCGCATTGCCTCCCTATCCACCTTGCCATGAGCCTTCTCCAAATCCATAAATGCCACAAAAACTTCATTACCCTTATCTAAATACTATTCACCTACATGTTGCATTGTAAACACCTGGCCTACACTCTTCCTACCCTTCGTATAGCCTCCTTGTTCATCTGCTATCCTACTCCGTCTTACTCTTAATTCTTTCAATATTAACTCTACCATAAACTTTACCAGGTATACTCAACAGAATTATTCCCTTATAATTTTTGCACTTTGCCTCTATACAAAGGGTCTATGCATGCTCTCTGCCAATCTCTAGGTACCTTACCTTCTTTCGTGCATATATTAAATAAAAAGATCAATAACTCCAAAATTTGTTTTTAACATTTATATCTTTATCCCATCAATCCTTGCTGCTTTACCGCCTTTCATACTACCCACTGCCTCACGAACTTCACCCACACTCACAACTCCTCCTCACTCCTATTAGATGTTATTCCTACATGAAACATATAGTTGCAATTTTTGTTCTTTCGTTAACTAATCTGAACTCAAGAAAGTTTCTTATCCTAGTCATAGCTTATGACTGCTCTGTCCTGTCTTCGATGTTGTGAAATACAACCTCTCCTCTCCGTCCTTTTCTGATGTTCATTGATACTGCTCTCTTTTTCTCATCTCAGACTTTTGGTACTACTCGCTATCTTGTTTTTCATCCCATTCCTTTGTTACTACTGAATTCTTTTATTTCTTTTCCTAAACTCCTGTTACTACTCCATTTCTTCTTGTTTTTATTCCAGGCCTTTTGTACTACTGTCTTCTGTTTGTCATCCCTTTCTGTTGCTTAGGCTACCATTGTATGTTTTTCTATACCACCTATTTTTTTAATAATACCTGCCTTCTGATTATGATTCCAATTACTTATTAATGCTGTTAACCTTTCTTTGCATACCAGTCATTTGTGACTTCGGCATTTCATCTCTTTCTCAATATGATCTATTGTCATTGTTACTTGTTTGTTTTTGGTATGTTTTATGTGGTCTGTTACCTGTTAATGTCTTTTTAACATTGTTGTCTCTCCTGTTTCATAACTTTTGGATTTCTCTTTTTTTACGACGTTTATACACCATGCTTTCTGTTGCTTTTTATTTGTTGTGGGGTTCTCTTTGTTACTACACAAGATCTTCTGTTGCTCATCTTCTGTTGGGGCTTCCTATCTTTCGGTGCTCCTTCCTCCCATCAATTAGTTCTGTCTGATCTCCGTTCTTGCTTTCTGGTTTCCTTTGATGCAGCTGAGACTGGAAAAACGAGAGAAAACAATACCAGCTAAGATGACGTTATTACAGAGACTTAATATGTGATTGTAGATTTAAGATGTTAAGCAAGAATATTTTAGATTTAAGATGTTAGACAAGAATATTTTAGATTTAAGGTGTTAGACAAGAATATTTTAGATTTAAGATGTTAGACAAGAATATTTTAGATTTAAGATGTTAGGTAAGAATATTTGTGAGCTGCGGCCCGCAAATATTCTGTTGCCTAAAATTCCCAAAACAAAGAAAATTCTTTACTTTCTTTGATTCCTGCCATCCTCCTCCATGATTCTTGCCAGTTGCTAGAAATCTCCTCTACCCATTATTCCTGTCAACCACTATTATTCTCCTTCACCTATGACTCCTGCCACCCATTTGTATCTACCACCACTTAAGACTCCTTGCCATCCACGATTACCACTCATAACTCCTCCCATCAACTAATATCCTGAGCCACTCTTGGCTCCTACCATTCAATAATATTCTCCTCCATCCATGACTTCCGCCACCCAATATAATGTTCCGCAAACCATGACTCTTGCCACCCACTAATATTCTCCATTAACTATGAATCCTGTCACTCACTAATATATTCTATTATTATGATTCTTGCCACTAAAGAATATCCAGCAGGAAGACCTGGAAAGAGAGAGAAAATGAAAGAAGTGAAAGATGATAGAATTTAATTGCAATGGAAAGAACTGGGAGAATGTGGGAACAGGCCACGGGAAGAACGAAAACTTCCTGACAAATTACTGAGGCGACTAGATAAACAGGTACCAAGGCGCCATAAGAAACTACAATGCGACAACGTCCGACTTACAGCTTTAAATGACTAGTCGGGAAAAAGCTAATACAAAAATCGGTTCGCAACATTTGCTAGACCAAATTTGTAATACGCAGCGACACTACGGTAGTCACACCTGAAAAACATTTAGACAAGCCAGGAATGTCATCACACACGAGCACTAAATTCCTTCTAAAGCTAAAAAGAAAAAAATTAAAACAAGGTGTAAAATCATAAGACATTCCCTCACTGGCAAATGGAAGGCATGATAATCATTGATTTAAAAAACGTTTCTGAAATTAAAGATAAGAACGATTTCCTAACATTTTCAGTAGGTTAGGTTAGGTAAAGTTCGTCAGGAAACAGGACACGTGTTTCCTGACGCTGGTCTTAGATGATGACCCGCCGTTGGAGCTTTTGATCATCCGACCGAGCCTTCCTCTGGCTTACCGGTCCACTCCTTTAAAAAGTATGGTTATATTTATAATAATTTATTATACAAATACGTTTTTCATTACATATTCAGTAATTCAGCATAATAAAATGTCTTAGCAATAAGTTTATGAAGATCTGCTTAAGGGACACTAGAATGTAATTAGTTACAAACTACTAAAAGACTTGATTTGTTTAGAAGACGGGTTAAAAGAACCGCTAGAAACATTAAACAATTTTATGATTAACTGCATAATAATGAGGAGACACCAAGCTGACAGACTATTTATGATTCTAGAACGGAAAATGTCATTATTTCGTGAATAAATGAAATTGTGTAAACACTTTAGTACTGATTTGCAATCTAAAGTCCTTACAATTTTATGTTCCCAGTTAGGCTCAGATGGCATAACGTTGGACTTACAATTTGAATGACACCGATTAAGTCCCCAAAACTCCTTCAGTGTATAATTTAAAGTGTTGCTGCATGAACGGGATAGTTATATCAGTGCCTCTGGCCAAACAGGTAATTTTTAAAAACTGTTGTGCGGACTGATCGTTGTAACTAGCTACTAAATGCCAAAGAGAAATGTAAAGAAAACTCAGAACGAGTTTAAAATAATAGAAAAAGAATATTGTTATGCTATCACAATGGTGTGAGGATTAGGTGGAAGGATTAGGGAAGAAAAAAGGAAAGTTAAGGTTGGTTAAAGTCGAGGTTAATTTGGCCGGGATGTATTATTGTCAGTGAATCTGCACAAGCCACTGCAAGGACGACAACTTACGTCATGGAAAAGATAGATGAGTACAGAAGTAAAGTGACTATCAAGCTAGCTTCTAAAGTCTACTACCAAGCTAGCTTCTAAAGTCTACTACCAAGCTAGCTTCTAAAGTCTACTGCCAAGCTAGCTTCTCCAGTCTACTACCAAGCTATCTTCTCCAATCTACTACCAATCAAGCTTCTCCAATCTACTGCCAATTTAGCTTCTCCAATCTACTACCAAACTAGCTTCTCCAATCTACTACCAAGCTATCTTCTCCAATCTACTACCAAGAGCAAGCTTCTCCAATCTACTACCAAACTAGCTTCTCCAATCTACTACCAAGCAAGCTTCTCCAATCTACTACCAACCTAGCTTCTCCAAACTACTGCCAAGCTAGTTTCTCCAGTCCACTACCAAGCTATCCTCTCCAATCTACTGCCAAGCTAGTTTCTCCAGTCCACTACCAAGCTATATTTTTCAGTCTACTACCAAGCTGTCTTTTCCAGTCTACTACCAAGCTATCTTCTCCAATCTACTACCAGCTAGTTTCTCTAGTCCACTACCAATCTATCTTTTCCAGTCCACTACCAAGCTATCCTCTCCAGTCTACTACCAAGCTAGTTTCTCCAGTCCACTACCAAGCTATCCTCTCCAGTCTACTACCAAGCTAGTTTCTCCAGTCCACTACGAAGCTATCTTCTCCAGTCTACTACCAAGCTAGTTTCTCCAGTCCACTACCAAGCTATCCTCTCCAGTCTACTACCAAGCTAACTTCTCAAGTCTATTTCCGAACTAGTTTCTCCATTTTCCTGCCAACTTTCACGTAACCTTTCTTTTAACATATGTTTCGCCTTCACTCTCACATCTGCCGAAGAGGACCTGAGATGGACGTTGAAATTTACAATGTTTCATTGGTATTTCTGCCTCCACGTGAGCACTAGCATCTTAATGACAATTGTTCATAATATTTAGGTAACATATTCTAAGTATGTTTTACCGCAAACGGGGGAAAATATAGTTCTGCTGAAAGAAATTACTAAAAGTTTTTTTAAAGTGACGAGTGAGCGTGAGACATATATTGAGGCGCTCAGAGCTCAACATCTCGTTTTCTCCCACTAACGCAACAAAGAACAAAACGAGCAAAAACGCAATGAGTTGGAAAAACGGCGCTCATCCTAGCTAACAAAAATCTGCGTACAATATAGCAGGCAAATTAATGGGTGTGATAAATCTTCATAACGCCAGACCGCCGGGACTTGCCTGAAGCGCTCTGACTGCAATACTCATTTTTATAGTCTTATGAAAGGCAATGATATCATCCTTTATGACGCTCACAGGTCTTGGCTCACGTGAATATTGGCCGCTGGTAAAACACAATCAACGGTACCGTAAGTTTTGAATATTTGTGTGTGTGTGTGTGTGTGTGTGTGTGTGTGTGTGTGTGTGTGTGTGTGTGTGTGTGTGTGTGTGTGTGTGTGTGTGTGTGTACATTCGCCTATATGCATTCATCTATATGTAGTTGCAGGGGTCGAGTCACAGCTCCTGTCTCCGCCTCATCTTTGGATTCTACCTGGTGAACTCTCTCCCTGCTCTAAGAGCCTCTTCTTAATCGTGTGTATGGATCCCAACTCTACTACCTTACTTTCCAGATTGCTCCACTTCCTGACAACTATAAAGCTGATGAAATACTTCCTAACGTCCCTATGACTCATCAGATTTCTAATTTCCGGTTGTGCCCTCTTGTTGCTGTACCCCATCTCTTAAACATTCTACCCCTGTTCACCTTGTCAATTCCTCTCAGTATACTGTACGTTGTTATTAAATAATCCCTTTTGCCCTTCGTGTTATCAGGATGAGTTCACTTAACCTCTCCTCCAGGACTAATCTTGTCGCAACCTTTGCACTTCTTTTAATTTCTTGTCTTGCTTGACCAGGTATGGGTTCCACACTAGTGCTTCGTTCTCCAGTAAGGATCAAACGTATACGATGTACAGTTGTCCATATTGTATATTGTTCAATACTCGTTGGTACATTTTTCCTCCTTCACTCTGTGGTTGTGTTCATATTTAAGATGTGAACACTTTATTAAATCTTCTGTTCATCTCGCAGTCTTCCTGGTCATTTCCTGTGAGAGCTCCTTCACTACATTCTTCAGTCTTATTACCCAGTTCTTCAGAGTTCTTTTCCGTCTCATTTGGCTGTAAAGAAATATTGGTTCACATTTTATTTCGATGCTTTGGCATCCTCGAATTTTCGTTCAGGTACTCTTATTTCCCATTTGTATTTGTTTTTGGGTTTTCTGTTCACTTCCTTCTTCTGAATTCTTTGCTTTCAATATTTTTACATACACTTGCAGTTTTAGCTTTTGCCTGTATTCCCCCAGGGTGTAAAGGCGGGTGTGTGTGTGTGTGTGTGTGTGTATGAATGTGTTCGTTGCCAGTAGTCATAGGCACATATTGACGGACACTTGACCTGTTGTCAGTATATTTGTGTACTCACCTATATGTACTCACCTCCTTGCCTCTTCGCTAGTCGCCACTAGGTCTTCTCTCTCCCTGCTCCAAGAGCCTTATCGTACCTAATCTTAAAGCTATGTATGGATCCTTCGTCCACTACTTCACTCTCCAGATTGTTCCACTTCCTGACAACGCTAAGGCTGAAGAAATACTTCCAAACATTCTGCTGATTCATCCGGGTTTCTAAATTCTGCTTGTATCCCCATGTTCATGTGTCCCATCTCTGAAACATTCTGGACCTGTCCACCTTGTTAATTCCTCTCAGTACTTTACACGTCGTTATCATGTCCCCCTCTCTACCTATTGTCCTCTAATCCCGTCAGGTTTAATTCCCCTAATTAACCTCTCCTCATGGGACACATCCCTTAGCTCCAGGACTAGTCTTGTTACAAACATTTGCACTTTCTCAAATTTCTTGACGTCCTTGTCCTGGTGTGGTTTCCATACGGGTGCTGCATACTCCAATAGGGGTCTGACGTACACGGTGTACAATGTCATGAATGGCTTATTACTTAGATGTCGAAATGCTATTCTCAGATTTGCCTGGCGCTCAAATGCTGTAGCAGTTATTTCGTTGTTGTTGGCCTTAAGGGATGTGCATGGTTTAATAATCACCCCAATATCCTTTAATTTGAGTGATGTTTGCAGCCTTTGATCCACGAACCTGTACTCCGTCTGAGGTCTTTTTGCTCCTTCCTCGAGCTTCATAACTTTGCACTTGGTTCGGTTAAACTTCAGGAACCGTTTGTTGGGCAAGGCTTGCTACCTGTCCAGATCTTCGTTTGCTTGTATTCTCAATAGTTTCAAGTAGTCAGCGAATAGGTACACCTCTTATTTTATTAGAAACAGCACCGGCCCTAGGACTAAACCTTTTGGAATCCCACTCGAAACATACACCCTCCCCCTCTGACAGCTCGTCATGTACCATCACTCGCTGTTTCACTGCTGGAAGGTATTCCCTGGTCAATTGCTGTGCAATGCTATATTAACTTTTGTACCAGTCTCTTTTGTGGCACTGTGTCGAAAGCCTTCTTACAGACCAAAAAAAAAAAAATACAATGTACCCATCTCTCTCTCTCTTTCTCTCCTGTCTTACTTCTGTCACCTTGTCGTAGAACTCCAGACGGTTTGTTACACAGGATTTTCCACGGTACCAAGTAGCCTGGTGGCTTAAGCTCTCGCTTCACAAGGCGAGCGTCTGGGTTCGATTCCCAGCAAGAGTAGAAACATTTGGCGTGTTTCTTTACACAGGTTGTCTATGTTCACCCATCAGTAAAAATGGGTACCTGGGAGTTAGTCGACTGGTATGAGTCGCATCCTGGGACAAAACCAACCTAATTTTGCCGAAATGCACTGAGAACATAGCAAGCGGCTTTCTATATAGTAGTATGTCATTGATGTCAGCTAGGCCTGTATACCTTGTACATGTACTTGTAGAAATAAGGATATTATATTATTTTTATAAAACCATGCCGGTTGTCATATATGAGCCCATTCCATTCTAGGTGCTCCACAACTTTTCTCCTCATAATAATCTTCATGACTTTGCATACTATACATGTCAGTGACACTGCCCTGTAGTTTAATGCTGCCTGTCCGTCTCCTAAAAAATGGGACTATATTTGCTGACTATGGCCAAGACTGCGAGATAAGCGGTGCAGTTTTCCTAGCGCCAGCAAACACCGCCAGCGGTGCTGCACTAGCAGATTAGTCATCTCAATAACAAAACGCTTCAGTACTGTTGCTGGCAGCCAAGATGAAACTGTTGTCATCCTTTCATAATTGATGCTGTTTTCAGAGTCAGTATCATTGCAGTAAGGCAAAAGCTTGCTGGGAGTACCTTTAAGGTGTACTTAGAAGCACTAATTCCCAAGATTTCTTTTACATCAGTGTTAACCATAAACTCAAGGGTGTAAACTGTACTATGAGCTGACGTTAGACATGATGTATTACTCTTTGTCCCAAATTCATTTGCAAGTTATTTTATTTAATAAATAAAGTTAGAATATTTAAGATTCGGCAGGAAACATGACAAATGTTTCCTAACGCGGGTTTTAGTCATATGATGCTCGCCACTAGAGCTTTTAGTCATCTGTCGGAGACCTATCGCTAGTTGTCCAGTCCAGCCCCATAAAAAAAAATGAGGTTATAATTAAAACCATTGCAATGTCTCGAAGAAATTTTTTTTCTCTTTGCCAGTGCTTAAGGTGTTGTTGTTGTTGCTGTTGTTTTAATGTAAGTAATGAGTTTCTCCATTTAATAGCCATTCCAGGCTAGGCATGTTAACACCTACTGACACCTGTGTCATAGATGTACAGAATATTCGAATTCCTTGGGGTAGGAAGCCTTTGGAAGTTCAAGTCTAGAAGCTAAACTGAACAGACCTAGGACTTCACTCGCTCATATAACCTTATTTTAATAATGCATATATGGAGGAAGTCCATGTATACTTCAGCCTCCAGAGAACACGACTGAGCTCGATACTCTTGAAACACACGACGGAAGTGAAGACAGTAATTGGAGATGAGCCAGCAACACTACCAGTTAGCCATTTTCAGAATCCAATGTTGTCAACAGTTTGTACCTTCACTACCGGTTGAAGAATTGAGACACTTAGGCATTCATCACACCTTCACTACCAGCTATTACAACTAACCTGCTGCCTGTTCGTCATCAACACCAACACCGTCCTGTATGATCTGCAAACGACACTGACAGTAAGTTATATTTTCCTCCGCTACTTCATGGTAGACAAGTGACTCCATAACGACATTGTCTAGCTGCCACACCGCTGCCAGCTCTCTACACCATAGCCGATGAACACTGGCTGAAGACATGCCTGCACTTCCCTATATTTATACTTCTCCAGTAAAGTGCTAAATATCAGCCCCAATAAGCCGTTATTCTGCGACTTTTAGAACTCACTTGTGTAGCCATGCTCCTTAACAATTTGTAATTCCCGCCAAGGCATGACTTCCTTGTTTTTGGGTATGAGACTCCCGTTCCAGTGAACCCGGAGTTCACTTCAGACTACTGCATCGTCCACATTTTCCCTCTATGGTTATCTCTTCACTCTACCTTGTGTAACGTCATAACCAATAAACCGACATTTAGCAAGCCGTGACTTTACTGCATCCTGCCCAACTCCTAACATTCTAAATACCAAACAAATAAGAACATAAGAAGGAAGGAACGATGCAACAGGCCTACTGACCCATGCGAAGCAGGTCCATGCCACCCCTAGGCCTAGAACAATGACCACCTAGTCAGGTCACTTCCACTTAAGGAAGGAGCACGGCAGCAGACCTGGTAGCCCAAGCTAGTCAGATCCAACTCACACGCACCCACACCCACTCATGCATTTATCCAACCTATTTTTAAAACTGCACAAGATCTTAGTTTCTATGACGGTACTGCGAGTCCTGTCTTGGTTGGATATTTTCAGCACCCTATTTACATCCCTTTATTTATTTCTGTTTTCCATTTATACACCTCAATCATATCCCCTCTAATTCTACTCCTTTCTAGAGAGTGCAGAATCAGGGCCCTCGCTCTATCCTCATAAGGAAGATTTCTGATACATGGTATCCTCTGTACGCTTTCCAGTGCATTTATATCCATTCTGTAATATGGTGACCAGAACTGAGCAGCATAATCTAAAGAAAGCCTAACCAAGGATATATAGAGTTGAAGAACAACCTTAGGACTTCTATTATTCATACTTCTTGATATGAAGCCAAAGATTCTGTTAGCTTTATTGCGAACACTTATGCACTGTTGTCTTGGGTTCAGATTACTGCTAACCAAAACTCCTAAATCCTTTTCGCAATCAGTAGTGCTAAAACTAAAACTGTATTCCTTACTTCCAACTTTAACAGTCGCCGTCTGGTTGAATCCTTTCTAATACACAACTTTCCTTGTATGAATCTTAGTCCTGGCTTCGTCTCTGTAGATGCCTTCCTCTCCCACTACATTGTAAAATGCTCCAAACGTCAGAACACTTGTGACCTAACCTGCTTCCTCCTTTTTTCTTCTTCTCCCTCTTTCCCTTTCCTTTTTCCTTTTTCTCCTTTGGGCTGTCTTTCTTCTACCCTGTGTATTTGTTCCTTCTTTATTTATGTATTTGTTCCCCCCCCCTCGGCGCTCTTGCTCTTACCCTCTGTGGGCACCAGCTCCCTTGCAGTGCTCCTCTTTCTTAGTATTTGACTGGCCCCTCCTACTCTTACTACCTCCCCACTACTACTTCCTTCAACCTCCACTACTATCACTACTACTTCCTTCCACCTCCACTACTACTACTACTACTACCACCTCCTGCCTATATAAACCCATCGTGACACGACATGACTACTGGACCTCTCTCCTTGAAGACATTCGCAGACCCACAAACCAACACAACCTTTTCTACTCCTTGCATGATCCTGCTCCTAACCCTATTTACAAATAACCTTGGATTCTCCAAGAGGTACCTTCTATGACAGGTACCATTCTCTGATCCACGTTCGCCTTACCCTTTGGGTTAAGACATGGCTCACTTCTACACTCCTCTCTAGCTCTAAACATCGCATGTCCCTTCCTTCCCGCTCGCCCCACCGGAGTCCCAACAGAAGAGCCTGAATTTCTCTTCTCAATATCTGTCCCACGATCGCCTCGCTGCTGGGTTAAGCCCTGGCTCTATTTCTACGACTAAGAGCACTCCTCTCCAGCACTGTTCTTCGTCTGTCCCGTCTTCCCCGCTCATCCCATTTGGGATCTTACCTGAACTTTCGTTCGTTCGTTCGTTCCTAACGCTGGGTGTCACCTTGACTGTTACACTGTCCCAAGATGAGCTTCTCCAACAGTCAAGATAAAACCATCCAGTGGTACGATCAATGACTCCACCAAGCTTGCCCTTGCTGTGGTAATCAGGGGTCTACAGGTCAAGATTAATACCATCCTCTCACTCCACGAAGCCTTCATTATTGTATGTGAAGATGATGTTCAAGCTGAAAAACTACTGACCTCCTCTGCTTTGTCCACTCTATCAGACCGTGGCTTCAAAGTCATGTCCTCTCCTGCCTTACGAGCTAAGAGGATTGTCTTCTTGAAGAGACTTGACAGACTAATTACCATACAACCTGTTGAAGACCTGAAGACCTCCATAGAAGAACAAAATCCCTTGGCTACAATTGAAAGCATCACCAAGATTCCTACTGCCTCCTCCATGCTGAAAATCACTTTTACTGATGTGACAATGGCTGCCCAAGCTATGGCTGAAGGCCTGGCCGTATACTATTACTTCATTAACTCCAGTCATATTGAAGCTGAGCGGTACCATCATATTAGTCAGTGCTGGAGTTGCTACTCTTACCTACACTCTACAAAAGACTGCCCCACAAAAGACAAAAAGTTCTGCTCTACCTGCGGGTCTGAAGGCCACGATTACAAGACTTGTACTTCTGCTGCCCCACTTAAGTGTCTCAACTGCAAAAAACAATCACCATACTTTCGCTGCAAAGTGCCCCACTCGTCGTGAAATTCTGAGAAAAAGCCAAGAAGCAGAACAGAAGAAGACACCTCCAAGGTACCTACTTATGCTGCCATCACCAAACTCCAGGCCGACACAACAAAACTTTTAAAAGCTACCCAACCCACCACCACTACTCCATCAGCTTATGAACCTACGAAAATTCATTACTGTATGCTATATGCACACATGCATAATATGGCGTTACCAGGCTCCTTCAACACTGTTATTAACGAGCTCTTCCAATTGAACAACATGCTAAACTTTACTTTCCCAGACTCTCCACCATCTGCCGACATCATCAACCTCACCAAAGAATTAGGCAACATCACAACGCCTGAAATTCCATCTCCAAGAAACAACCAGTCAGCGACTTCCAACATCACCACTGCTGTGGACCAATCACCTGAGTCTTCCACCTCTGCTACTACTACTAACGAACCACCTGCTTCATCTCCAACTCAACCACCAAAACCCAAGAAAGCTAAGACACTTCCTCCTGAAAATCCACCTCAAGATACTTGAAAACCTGAAGAAATGGAAGAGGAAACAATATTTAGACCAACTGAACCCCTCACCTTCTATACATATAACCCTCACACCCCGTCGCTATATGCACCTCAGGTCATCTATTCCATGCACCATGGTAGTATCAAGTACACTGTTGCTCCTGGATGCGATCCCCACACTGAAACTGCCCTAAATGCAGACTTAGAAAAAGACAGCAAAAGTCTGCTCAAACTTAGTTTATTATCAAAACCTGCTTTCAAAAGACTTCAAAATGGCTCTACGACAGGAACGAAAAACTAACAAAACGCAGATATGAAGAGTGTTATCCACCAACCAACGCTGATCCTCTCTCTTCTCCGCATACTTAACCAATCATATTGAAACATGCCTCCTTCTCCATCCCGCTTCCCGCCGATCTCCAGCAACCAATCGCCGACCAGATCTACAGATCAACCACCATGATGCAGCCTGCACAGCTTGCCCACGTCGTCCACATTCTCAGCCAAGTCCTGTTCTCTCCAGCTCTATCCCACGATTGTCTCAGCTGCTGGGTTAAGCCCTGGCTCTATTTCTACAACTAGGAACACTCCTCTCGTTCGCTATTCTTCGTCTGTCCCGTCTTCCCCGCTCATCCCATTGGGATCTTACCTGAACTTGTTCGTTCGTTCA
This sequence comes from Cherax quadricarinatus, assembly GCF_038502225.1. Taxonomy (NCBI): domain Eukaryota; kingdom Metazoa; phylum Arthropoda; class Malacostraca; order Decapoda; family Parastacidae; genus Cherax; species Cherax quadricarinatus. The sequence continues at coordinate 130,748 of NW_027195096.1, forward strand.
TTCCTAACGCTATCCAACACATTCAGAACATAGAACACTGGAACACTGCACACACACACGAAACAACACCAGACAGCCACATCCATCTGGACTCTCTTACCTCCTCCCAAGAACTTGACACTCCTTTCACCAACACAGACATTAAAACTCTCCTCAGACACCTTCCTCCCAAGGCTCCTGGTGCTTCTGGCCTAAACCATATTATCCTGAAACACCTTCCTGACTATAATTACTGCCTACACAAACCTCCTCAATGCCTCCCTTGCCTCTGGATACTTCCCCTCCCTCTTCAAAGCTGCTACTGCTATCCTCCTTCCTAAACCCAATAAAGATCACTCTGACCCTAGAAACTATCACCTTATCAGCCTCCTCGAAACTTTAGGAAAACTCTTTGAAAAACTCATCAATCATCGCCTTCGCAGATGCCTGGAACACAACTCTCTACTTTCTGATGGTCAATTTGCCTTCAGAACTCACAGATCCACACTGGATGCCATTAACATCATTCTCAACTACATCCACATAAACACAAAACAAAGAAACGACAGCTCTAGTTGCAAAAGACGTTGAAAAAGCCTTTGACACTGTCTGGCATGAAGGGCTCAAACACAAACTCTGCACTAACTTTAACTGCCTCTCACTACTCGTAAACTCCTCTGCAACTTCCTAGACGGCCGCACTATGAGAATCAAATTCCAAGGCTGTTACTCTGACTACTTCACACTAAGTGCTGGAGTACCCCAGGGATCTGTCCTCTCCCCTACCCTCTACATTTTATACACTAACGACATTCCAACACCTGTATACCACAACTCCATCACTCTAGCCTATGCAGACGACATTACACAACTTATCACTCACACCAATATAGATACACTCACACACAAACCACAAAATGAGGTTGACAGGATAGCCATCTGGGAACAAAAATGGAGGATCAAATCCAATGCAGCTAAATCCAGCATTACATATTTCAACTATAGGAAACGTGATCCTCCATTACCATTACCTGTCGAGCTCAGAACTGCTGACACCCGCACTTACATCCCCATCACACAATCTGTCACTGTCCTTGGGGTTAATCTTGACAACCTTCTTCGCTTACACGGACACATTCACTCAAGGCATGCAATAACTAGTTAGGCCTTTGCGGGCCTCTATAAGCTGAAACATGCCTCTCAACGCACCAAACTACACCACTACAAATCCCTAATACGTCCTCTGATAACTTACTCTCCTCTAGCCCTCTCTTTCGCAGCAAAAACAAACTTACTTAAACTGCAGCGTGTCCAGAACAAGGCGCTGCGCTGGGTGCTTGATGTCAGATGGGAGGACTTCGCCACAAGCGAGTCTCTCCATGCCCAATTAAACATCCCTGCACTGAATCTGTACTGGAAGACGCTCAGTGACAGACAGATAGACAAACTTGAGACACGACATGACTACTGGGCATCTCTCCTTGATGAAGACATTCGCAGACCCACAACCAAACACAACCTTTTCTATTCCTTGCATGATCTTGCTCCTAACCCTATTTACAAATAACCTTGGATTCGCTAACAGGTACCATCGCTAACAGGTACCATCGCTGACAGGTGCCACTCTCTGACCCACGTTCGCCTTAGCTTTTGGGTTAAGACATGGCTCAATTCTACACTCCTCTCTAGCGCTAATCTCCGCCTGTCCTGTCCTCCCCGCTCACCCCACCGGAGTCCCAACAAAAGAGCCTGAATTTCTCTTCTCAAAATCTGTCCCACGATCGCCTTCGCTGCTGGGTTAAGCCCTGGCTCTATTTCTACGACTAAGAACACTCCTCTCCAGCATTATTCTTCGTCTGTCCCGTCTTCCCCGCTCATCCCATTTGGGATCTTACCTGAACTTTCTTTCGTTCGTTCGTTCGTTCGTTCGTTCGTTCGTTCCTTCTCGCTAGTGTGACTTTGTAAATGGTCCAAGTCGGACCGAAACGTCGTCGTAAGCTCCTCTCTTATATGTGCGGATTATTTGTGTGCAGCAGTATTAAGATCTATACTATTCAGTTCATAAGTGGCATGGTTATTGTCCTGTCCAATATATAGAACTCTGCATTTGTCAATATTAAACTGCATCTGCCACTTCTCCGACCACTGCATCAGTCTATTCAAATCATCCTGAAGTGCACTAATGTCCTCAATAGAATGAACTGGACGGCCTATTTTGGTGTCATCAGCAAATTTGCTTATGTCGCTAAGCAAGCGGTGGAACGCCGCTTGCGACGTGCCCCATTCTGATTTCTTCCCATTTATGCAAACTCTTTGCTGCCTATTTGTCAACCACGCCTATACCCAGGAAAAAATTTCTCCTTCTATTCCGCGTGCCTTAAGTTTCCTCAAAAGTCTCTGATGTGGAACTCTATCGAAAGCCTTACTGAAGTCCATATACACAATATCATATTCATTACCATGATCTACCTCCTCAAACACCTTAACAAAAAAAGTTAGTAATTTCGTAAGACAGGAACGCCCTTTAGTAAAACCGTGTTGAGATTCATTTACCAATTTATGACTATCAAGATGGCTAAGAATTGCCTCGGTAATTATTGATTCCATAAATTTTCCCACTATGGAGGTAAGTCTTACTGGTCTATAGTTCAAAGCTGTCACCTGCCATTTTCCACTTATCAGGCACTATGCCAGTTTGTAGTGATATGTTGAAAAGATTAGCCAAAGGTTTGCAAAGTTCCTCTTTACATTCCTTTAAAACCTTTGTAAACAACTCATCAGGGCCCGGGGATTTGTTAGGTTTTAATTTCTCTATTTCTCTGAGGACTATGCCACTGGTTACTGCAATCGTGCATAGTTTATTATCGTCCTGTTCTACATAATTTATTATTTCTGGATTTTCGATAGTATCTTCCTGAGTAAAGACTGAGAGGAAGTAAGAATTGAAAATTTCACACATATCCCTATCAATGTCAGATATCTGACCTGAGCTACTCTTCAGTGGGCCTATCTTGTCTCTAATCTTACTTTTGTATACCTGAAAGAACACTTTTGGGTTAGTCTTCGAATCCCTTGCGACCTTAGCCTCATAATCCATTTTTGTTTTTCTTATTCTTTTTTAATTTCTCTCTTTAATTGAATATATTGATTTCTTAACTGCCCATCCCCTCTTTTGATAAGCCTATAAATGCCTCTCTTCTGTCCTATGAGATGTTTTAATCTATTGTTTATCCATTTGGGATCATTTTTGTTAGATCTAATTTCCCTACTCAGAAGAAAAGTTGACTGAGCAGCTAGAACTATGCTCTGAAAAACGTCATATTGGCAACCAACACCAACTACCTGACCCATAGTCAGGTCATCCCAATTTAGCCCACCCAGATATTTTTTCAGTCCCATGAAACCAGCCAATCGAAAGTCTGGGACAGAGACTTGATTGCAGTTTACTGGGTAATTTCATAATATATTGAAACTAAATGATTTGTGATCACTTTTCCCTAGCTCATCATTAACCTCAAGATTATTAATTAGTGAATCTTTGTTGGCAAGAACAAAGTCAGGCAGATTGTTTCCTCTAGTTGGTTCTGTCACAAACTGTTTTAAAAAGCAATCCTGAACCGTATCAAGAAAGTCACTAGAGTCAAGATTTCCTGTCAAATTGTTTCAATCAATTTGTCTAAAGTTAAAATCCCCCAGTAACACAACATTTTCATATCTAGACGCCTTATTAATTTTGTCTCATAGCAGCTTACTGCACTCCCTATCAAGGTTTGGGGGCCTATATGTCACAAACAAAATTAATTTTTCATATCCCTCGAGAAACTGTAGCCATACAGATTCTGTGTCCGATGTTTCAATTTTTATATCATGTCTAACACAACAATTTAAATAATCTCTGACGTACATCGTCAATCCACCACCCTTCCTGTTTACCTTATCAGTGTGGAATAGTTTATAACAGAAAAGGTTTTGCAGGGTCGAGTCCTGACCTTGCTAATTTTGGGTTTTACGCCGGCCCCCGGGGAGCTGAGGAATTCATAACTTTTATATTGTACCTGGGGGAGGGAAAGTTCAGATAGGAGGGGAGGAAGATATAGTAAAATATTTATTGCGGCTACTTGTTGGGGTGGGGTAATTAATCCCCACCCCCCTTTTTTCCCCCCCCAAAGTGATAGTTTCATTGCCAATTTGTTAAGGGTGTCGCCCCCATTCCCCCCTTTTTTTTCCCCAATTTGAAGTGATAGTTTGATGCCGGCTGCTTTTTAAAGGAGGGCGTCTAGCTCCCCTACCCCTTTCCCCTCCTTTTTCCCCCCGAAAGGTGACGTGGGCTCCACCCAAAACAGTAATCACTAGACTCACAGCCCCAGCACTCCCCTTACATGCCTGCCTTTATTCTAGTGATTTTTTGGGGTTGAAAGCTTCACTTTTGACCAATAATAAACTTAGTCCTTTCAGTTTTCTGTGGACTGTTGAAATAATCAAAACTTTTAGGTTTTGTACTTATCATGAGACGATTTTTTAACAGTGGGTAACCCGTTATCTTTCCAGCTTTGACAGAGAGGGTCACCTGTCAATCAACGAGCAGAATGGAGAGGGCCCAACGCCCGAGATTTCCCCCTTTTTTTTAATTCCCCGTGCACCTGTATGAAATTGCAGGACGTAATCATCATTGCAGTGGTAAAAAACCCCGTTTTCCTTCATCGGGATATAAATACGGTTTATTGGAAGAACAACCGGGGGTTGTAACCAACACCTGCGACCCCCACCCATCATCAGCATCAGCTACGATTTCAAAACACACAGTTCAACACCAGACACCCAAGTTTTAAATTAGTTAAATTTCAGTTTATTTTTTTTTTCATTTTTCATTTTTTTTAATGTAGGATTAATATTTCTTTTTAAGGTTTTATATTTTATTTTTTCTATAAAAAAAGTGTTTTGTTTGATTTTTTTTTCTAATCTTTAAATTTTTCCCTGGGGAGGCAGCCGAATACTGTTAATTTAAACAGGGCTGAGTAAGCTCACAAGGGGACCCAGGATCAACTCTACTGAATCAAGATTCAACTCATCTCGAATCTACCTTTGGGAACTTCAACGCCATACCACAGACTTACCACCAGCCATGAGTAATCATTTTTTGGGACTACAGACAGGTTTTTAAAAAGTTTTTCATTGTTATAGTCTCAATTTATTTAAGTTCAACAAAAAAAGATTCCATCTTTTTTTGTGTGAACTTGAAACACTTTGGGATTAGCCCTTGGGGACCGAGATTTTGCAGTGACAATTTGTTTCATTATTTTTATATATCAAGGAACGCAGAATTTTTTGATTTGTTGGTGAGAAGATTGGGGAAAGTGACCCCATTCTACTTCTGTTTGCTGAGGGGATAGAACCCTTCTTTTTAATTAATGCATTTTTTTAATTGAAGGGGGACGAGCCTCTTTTTTTTAAAGTTTGAGAGGAGGGAATTAAACCCTCTTTTTTCACCCGTTTCTTTTCCCCATATTTTGTTATTCTTTGGATGGGGGAAACCCATTTTTGGTAACAAGTGTTGGGGAATAATAAAAATTTAGAATTTTTCTTTGGCAAAGATCCGGGGAAAGACTTGAAAGAGAGAGAATTGAGAGAAAAAAAAAGAAGTTGGGAAAGGGAAAGAGATAAAAAAAAAGGAGAGAAAAAATCGAAAGAGAAGAGAAAAAGGATAAAGAAAACCCTTGAAAGAGAAAGAGAAAAAGGAGAGAGAGAGGAATTGAGAGAGAAACCCAAGAAAGACAGAAAGAGAGGGGAGAAGAAAAAAAGGGGGGGATTTTTTTGATCGTGGGGGGAGAGAGCTAGAGATGAAGAACAATTTAAAATTAAGAAACTTGAGGAAAGAGAAAGGATAGGAAGGGGGGAAAATGTTGAAATACGGAAAAGCAAAGATACGTGGGGAACAGGTTAAAAAGAGAATTAGGAAAGAGCAAAGGATAGAGGTTGAGGGCGGAAACATGATAATAGAGAAAAAAAGGATCGGAGCCTGAAAAAATTGCCTTGAATTAGAGAATAAAAATTTTTAACAACAACAATTAGAGGAAGGAGATGGAACAACGTGCAGTCGGGCACATATTCCAACACCAATTTCCTCCCTTCACAGGGGGGGAAAATAATTCATTTTATCGGGTTTTAAAAAACCGCCCCTCTGTGAATGGCCCGTGACCCCTGGGCTACCAGGTTAGGAATGTTTTTTTGGGAACCCTTTAATATCTTGAACTTTGCCCAGGATATCATTGTAATTAAACCACTGAAGAAGGCAATCCCAAAGTATAAAAACAAAAATTTTTACGGGAAAAATTTTTCGGGTATCCCAACACCCTCCAGAACTTTCAGCAGTTACGGGTAAAACTCTTTCGTTTGTTGACTTTTGATAGAATTCAGGAACTGATCACAGTTTGAATCTCTTAGAGACTTCATGGTTGCTGCCCAGTTCCTACAGCTTTTCCCCCATCATATAGAATTTTCATAGAGAACGTAACCTGATTAAAGCAAGTTGCTGAGGCTGCTGACCGGGTTCCCCGGAGGCTCACACCCCTATAAAGACCAAAAGGGACGAACCCTCAAGGGTTAAGGCCCCCGAAATCAAAGCCCTAGTGGAAAGTAAATGACTTCTTTATTCGTTTGTCTTTTGGGGTTTTTTTGGGACAAAACCAGATTGCCCTTTCTGAAGGCCCAAAAAAGTTAAGATGTTTTGACTGATGCCCAAGACCTTCGTTCAAACATAAGGGTATTCCCCATTTTAGAGACACGGGATGCACATGTATAGTCTTTTTGATAAGCTTTTCCCCAACCCTTTAAAAAAACCTACCTCTGCAACTTTGACTATTTAAACAGACACTTTTCCCCCTTTTGGTTACATTAGGTCACAGGTTCCAGGTTGGTTAAGCCGTACTAGCTCCCATCACTTGCTGTACTAAAGGTAATGTAAAGGTGCCATTCTTCCTTCTGAGGTTGACCTTTCATCACCAAAGGTGGACAAAATGCAGACCCTTTTCCGTAGAGTCAGAGAAGCCCTCGAAAGTTGGGATGAGACAAGTCTGGGGAGATTTGGGTTTAAAAAACCAGTGATGATCCCCCCCGGAAAGGGAGGGGGATCCCCGGGGTCACTTGAATGAAAGTGAAATATCACCTGATACCATAAAGTTTGACTGGGGCTAAAAAAGCCCAGGCTTCCCTACTATCCATCCTTTGATTTTCCTGATTTTGCCTTTAAATATATTGAAGGACTCTTGAAAATTTAAAAACCCATTTTTAAAATTTGCCAAATCCCCAAACAAAAATAATTTTCCAAAGGAAAATTTTCATAAAATTTGAATATAAAATGGTATCTTGAAAATCAATTCAAATTAAATTGATGAGACAGACTATTCCATCTTTTATTCCAAGTCAATGCAAAGAGACTGTTTTTAAAAATGGCTCTGACCGCCAGTGGGGGAATTTCTCGCATCAAAACCTAAAAAATTGGGGAAACTTTTTTTTGGCCAAAATGTCCTCAGATACCTACCATTGCAGATCTTTAAAGTTTCCAACTGTCATCCCCCCCTATACCAGGGAACCCCAAAATGCCACCCCTTTATTATTTGAAAGAGAGCATTGACACGTTTCCTTATACCACGTCATCTGGGAAAAGATATATTTAACTTTAGTTGATTATGTTGATTTTCCCCCTGAACCCATACCCTTAAAGACCATAATATACAGGGGGGCGAACCCCTTTGTCCATCTTCTCCAGAGGGGCATCCCAAGAAAAATTTTTGTCTGACCGGGGGAAAACACATCTGACTTAATGCAACATCTCTACTAACTTCTGGGGGGAAGCCCTTCACCACACCCTATCACCCCAGCAAGGGGAGGATTGACCCCAGCTTTCGATTCTCAAGTCCTTTTTAAAGGGAAACTTGCCCTTTAAACCGGAGTGGGCATCGTTCCCTACCCTGTGTTTACATGGGGGAAGTTCCCAGTGACTCTTTGGGGTTTTCACCTTTTGAACTTCTCTATGGTAGACAGGCCAGAGGCCCATTGTCCATCCTTCATGACTTATGGACTAATGAGGAAATGAGTGCTGAGGTTCAGTCTTCTTACCAGTTTCTCCTTGACCTTAGATCCAAACTTGAGGAGACCTCTGACATAGTTTCGAAAAACCTAAGCTTGTCAATGGACCAGTACAAAACCTATTTTGATTCCAAAAGTCAGAGGAGAAGTTTTAAAGTAGGAGATGAAGTTCTGGTACTTTTGCCTATCAAGTCAAATAAATTATTAGTAGTATGGAAAGGTCCATATAAAGTATTAAAAATTTGTGGGAAAGTTGACTACCTCATAGAAGTCAAGGGGAAACCTAAACTTTATCATATCAACATCCTTAAGAAATATTACCGAAGAAATTCGGTTAACTGCCTTAATAACTTTGACTTAGTTTTTCCACACGAACTTGATACGACAACTGAAGAATGTAAGGTGTGCTTAATTGACACCTCTAACTTAGACTATGATGAAGAACTACATGACTTGGTGACTCTTGACCACTCGGGCGCAACCAACATTAATATTAATGAATCTTTGGATGACCATAAGAGACATGAACTACTTCAATGTGTGAGTAACTTCTCAGACGTCTTTACTGATATTCCAGGTGTTACCTCCACGGTAGTCCATAAGATTGACTTAGTGACGGACAATCCTATCAAACGAAAATTATACCCAGTTCCAATTCACCTTAGGGATGCATTTGACCGAGAGGTAGACAAATTATTAAAACTAAAGATCATTGAACCTTCAGTATCTTCATATTGTTCACCAGTAGTCATGGTTAAGAAGGAGGATAATTCATATAGACTTGCTATTGACTTCAGAGGCCTTAATGCTATAACTCGGTGGGATGCTGAGCCTATGCCCTTAATAGATAGCGATCTACACAAATTTTATGACTCTTCCTTCTTTTCAGAGATTGATATTGCGCAGGCATATCATCAATTAATGTTAGATCCTTCTTCTAAGCAGTACACCGCTTTTCCTACACACCAAGGACTGATGCAATATAGAACTATGCCCTTCGGTTTGGTAACTGCCTGTGCTACCTACGTGAGACTGATGAGAAAGGTCTTGGGTAATATGCCAAATGTTTCAGTTTATTTTGATAACATTTACGTAATGACATCCATATGGGGCGAACATATCCAAACATTAACATCAGTTTTGCGTAGGTTACGCTCACATGGCCTCACTGCCAAGCCGAAGAAATGCTTCCTTGGGTATAACAAGATTAGGTATCTTGGACTGATACTTTCTAATAACTCTCTGCAGCCTCTCCCCAGTAAGATCAAAGCTTTATTAGAATTTAAATTCCCCAAAACCAAGAAGCTCATGTGTAGCTTTCTTGGTTCTGTAAATTTTTATGCACGGTTTATCCCAAACTTTACTGATCTTACAGGCATCTTATCCGACTTCCTTAAAAAGTCTGTGAAGGAACCTCTTGAACTTTCCGACGTAGCTCGGGAAAAGTTTAATGAGATTAAAAGTATCATTTCGAAAGACCCTATACTTAAGATTCCAGATATTAATAAAACATTTTTTTTAAGAACTGATGCCTCCAATACTGGCTTAGGTGTGGTGCTACTACAATACCATGATGGTACTCCCTTCCCTGTATGCTTCCTAAGCCGGAAACTCCTTCCCGCAGAAACGAGATACTCCACCATAGAAAATGAATGTTTGGCCCTTGTGTGGGGAATCTCCAAACTTAAATTTTATTTGCTGGGAAAAGAATTCATTTTAGAAACGGACCACAAACCTTTGATATACCTAGAAACTTTTAAGGGAACCAACAGTCGCCTCTTGAGGTGGACATTGGCACTCCAGGCTTTTAAGTTCCATATTGTGTATATCAATGGTTCATCCAATTATTTCTCTGACTGGTTAAGTCATGACAGTCAGAAGATTTCTTGTCTTATGCGACTTCCATAAGTTAGAACTTTTTCCTCGCCTATTCTTCTTATACTCCTTGACTATAAGCCTTGGTATGGGGGAGTCTGAGGGAAAAGTTCAATAGATAGGAGTAGCGAGGGAGTATATAGTAACAATAGTTTCATTGCCGGCTACTTGTTAAGGTAGGGTAAGTCAAGCTCCCGCTATTCCCGCCTTTTTTCCCCCTCCCCGAAAGTGATAGTTTCATTGCCAGCTACTTGTTAAGGTAGGGTAAGTCAAGCTCCGGCTATCCCTTCCCCTCCTTCTTCCCCCCCCCCCCCGAAAGGTGACGTGTGGGGCTCCGGTCCAAACAGTAATCACTAGACTCACAGCTCCCAGCACTACTGTAAGTACATGCCTGCCTTGTATTCTAGTGGATTTATTGGTTGAAAGCTTCACTTTTGACCAATAATAAAGTTAGTCCTTTCAGTCTTGCTGTAAGTTGACTGTTGTAATAATCACCACATCTTTTAGGTATTGTACTTATCATGGAGAGCGATTTCTTAAGCAGTGGGTAACCTGTCTATCTTTCCAGCTTGGATGACAGAGAGGGTCACCTGTCAATCAACGAGCAGAACTGATGGAGATGGACTAACGTCCTGAGACTTCCCCTTTTTGGATTTAATTACCTGTGCACCTGTATGAAATTGCAGGACGTAACCCCTCATCATTGCAGTGGTAAAGAACCTGCTTTCCTGTCATCGGGATATAATACTCACGGCTATACTGTGAAGAACGAACCGGTGGGTTGTAACCAACACCTGCGACCCCCCCCCCATCATCAGCAACGGCTACGATTTCAACAACACACAGTGTCACCAACACCAGACACCCAAGTTTTAAATTAGCGTTGAATTCAGTTATCATTTATATTTTTCATTTTTCATTTTCTTTAATGTAGGATTAATATTTCATATTTTAGTGTTTTATATTTTATATTTTCTATATAATAAAGTGTTTATGTTTGTCTGTTATTATTTCTTTTTCTATTCATTAATTTTCCTGAGGAGGAGCCAGCCTTGGTAATACTGTCTGAAGTTATTACAGGGCTGAGTAAGCCTTCACAGTACCATTGTATTCATGTTTGTTTTTTCAGTAAATGTATTATGTCTATTAATAAAGTGTGTGCGTGTGTGTGTGTGTGTGTGTGTGTGTGTGTGTGTGTGTGTGTGTGTGTGTGTGTGTGTGTGTGTGTGTGTGAATTCAGTGAGGGAACATAACTGTCACCTGTGGGAAGGAGAAGTCGGTGAGGGGAGGCCTCATGGAGGAGGAGGCGGAGGTTGAGGGGTAAAAATGTGTCCCCCTTTCCCTCTTCCCCTTCTCCAAACAGGAGTGTATACACCGTATGCTCGTGTTACAACAATGGAGTGTTTGTTCATCGTGTGTATAGTGTATAGAGTGTATAGTGCATAGTATGTGCATAGCATGTGTAGTGTATAACGGTGTGTCGTTTTTAGTAGGGACTGTGTACAGAGCATAGTGGTGTATAGTGACATGTGCACAGAGCATTGTGGTGTAGTGACTTGTCCTGGGAGGGAGTGAGTACCCTACTCCGCCTCATCACACACCTTCCACTCCTCCCTTTCCTCCACCGCCCACCACAAGGACGGGAGACCCCTCTCCTCCCCCCACCACCAGCATGAACTACATGCGGTATGTGCCATGTGCCATTTTCCCTTCAGCCTGGGCTTACCACACAGTTTGAGATATGGCAGATGAAGCCAGCCAGCCACAAAGCCAGGGATACAGCGCACCTAACAATGAAAGAAGAGGCACATGTCAGGTGTGTGCAGTGTTTCGAGCACGCAACAGGGATGGCCTTATTCGTGCACACAATGGGTGTGCGGGATCACACATGCCCCCAGCAGAGAGCAGCCCAGAGCCTCCACAGGCAGATGACAATTCTAATGGCAACCTCCTCACTTGCGATAACCTTCTGTTGGAATTCAAATCCAATGCAAGCACTACCTTATCCCACATCCCTAAAGCGCCCATATGCAGCAGGAAAATTCACAGACCCTCTTAAGCAGGTGAATGGAGGTTCCACCAACTTAGAAGCCCGAGGCTCCATCAAAGCATCGCGCAACCTACTCCTGTTCAGCAATATCTGTATTGCAGTTCCTGAAAGACGAGGCAAACTGCTAACCACATCAGTCATCAAGGCGGTACGCAACTACCCAAGAACGGATAATTGTGTCCCCTCTGCCCCATCAACACAGGAATCACAGAGGTAGACCAAAGTAAAGTTCCACTGAAAACGAGAAAATTTGCGAACAGATTAGAAAAAAAATCGAAGAAGGTAAAAAAGTGGGAGCAATCAGAATAATTACAAGTGACAACACTGTAGCTCCCAAAGACGAGACCACAGCCCAAGCACTACGAGACAAGTATCCAACCAGGGACACCATAGCCATCAACAACAACCCTGAGGAAGGTCCCATCACTGAACAATTAATTTTGCCAGAATCGGAAGTCTATAAGGCGATTGTGTCATTTCCTGCAGGATCTGCAGGAGGTTACACTGGAATTCGACCTCAGCACCTCAAAGAGATGGTAAACCCAGTACTCGGTGCATCTGCATCAATTCTTCTCACCGAGTTAACAGTTTTCGTGAACAACTGCCATCCAAATTTTATAAATTATAAATGAATTCAATTCATATATACCAAAAGAAATATTCATATTATTTTCAAAACTACTTTTCATGAAACATGATTCTATTATGTTCGTGTCGAACATGAACTTGTTTGATATAACTTTCTCAGCGTTTTTAAAATCAATTGGATGGTTAAAAATCTCTCACATGAATAAACAGAGCATTAGAATCTTGTCAACTTCTAATGCTATATTTATGTTGTTTTAACCTAAGTTCAAGACTTTTACCAGTTTGACCATTACAAAGTTTATCACATATTTGACAAGGAATCTTATAGACACATCCGTCACAATTTTGGGGGAATTTTTTATAAAAAAATTTTAATTGTTTCAAGATTTTTAAATACAACTTTCATACTAAAATTCTTATGTAGAGAAGGCATATCAATCAAGCTTTCGTGGTAAGGGAGAATCAACATATTTTTAGTTGAATAAATTTGGCTATCCATTTTTGAACTGCAAAAAAATATTTCTAGCTCTTTTAAAGGATTTATCAGTTAAGTTTCTTGGGTATTTTAGACCATTAGCTATTTCATAAATTTTGGAGATTTCTTCATCTACGAACTCTGGACTGCAAATACGTTAAGCTCTCAAAGACACTGATGAGAATAGTGATGTGAAGAATAATAGTGTACATAGGAACAGTTATTCGTTGGTTTTCTGTAAGTTTTAAATTTAAAATCATTGTTATACTTAATTAAAACATCTAGGAAAGGCAATGGAATATCTTCTTCGAACTCAACATTAAAAAACTCGAACCTACGAACCTTGGAACAAGGTACACAGTGCTATACCAATCTCACCACACTGGACAATGCCTTGGAGCCCAGTTTGCGCTACACGTTGATCCAAGGCAGCCAGCTTTCAGGGAGAAGGCTTACAGCTTTTCATCTCATCCCCTGCGTGCATCAGCCTTACTAGAGATTTTAACAATGCAAGGAATTCGCAAGAGCGAGCGAAATATACACAAACACTGATCTCTGGCTGAAGGAGACTCGAACCTACGAACCTTGGAACAAGGTACGCAGTGCTATTCCAATCTCACCACACTGGACAATACCTTGGCGTGCAGCTTGCGCTACACGTTAATCCAAGGCAACCAGCTTTCAGGGAGAAGGCTTACAGCTTTTCATCTCATCCCCTGCATGCATCAGCCTTACTAGAGATTTTAACAATGCAAGGAATTCGCAAGAGCAGGCGAAATATACACAAACACTGATCTCTGGCTGAAGGCTGATGCATGCAGGGGATGAGATGAAAACCTGTAAGCCTTCTCCCTGAAAGCTGGCTGCCTTGGATCAACGTGTAGCGCAAGCTGCACGCCAAGGTATTGTCCAGTGTGGTGAGATTGGTATAGCACTGCGTACCTTGTTCCAAGGTTCGTAGATTCGAGTCTCCTTCAGCCAGAGATCAGTGTGTGTGTATATTTCGCCTGCTCTTGCGAACTCCTTGCATATATATATATATATATATATATATATATATATATATATATATATATATATATATATATATATATATATATATATATGCAACAAGATCACAGTTAACAGGTGATTTCAGAATATGCAAAACAACCACTGTGAAAGAATAATAAAATTTCAAGCGCTTTCGTGACTACTCACATTATCAAGGAACAATGAACAATGTTCCTTGATAATGTGAGTAGTCACGAAAGCGCTTGGAATTTCTCTATTCTTTCACAGTGGCCGTTTTGCATGTATATATATATATATATATATATATATATATATATATATATATATATATATATATATATATATATATATATATATATATATATATAACTGGGATGCTTAAATGTGCGTGGATGTAGTGCGGATGACAAGAAACAGATGATTGCTGATGTTATGAATGAAAAGAAGTTGGATGTCCTGGCCCTAAGCGAAACAAAGCTGAAGGGGGTAGGAGAGTTTCAGTGGGGGGAAATAAATGGGATTAAATCTGGAGTATCTGAGAGAGTTAGAGCAAAGGAAGGGGTAGCAGTAATGTTAAATGATCAGTTATGGAAGGAGAAAAGAGAATATGAATGTGTAAATTCAAGAATTATGTGGATTAAAGTAACGGTTGGATGCGAGAAGTGGGTCACAATAAGCGTGTATGTACCTGGAGAAGAGAGGAATGGAGAGGAGAGAGAGAGATTTTGGGAGACGTTAAGTGAATGTATAGGAGCCTTTGAACCAAGTGAGAGAGTAATTGTGGTAGGGGACCTGAATGCTAAAGTAGGAGAAACTTTTAGAGAGGGTGTGGTAGGTAAGTTTGGGGTGCCAGGTGTAAATGATAATGGGAGCCCTTTGATTGAACTTTGTATAGAAAGGGGTTTAGTTATAGGTAATACATATTTTGTGATGTAGTCCAGCTGGGCTTGTGAGGTCTCTGGGGAGACCTAATTTAACCAATTATATGGTCACACCTTGCCTTGGCAAACGTCTGTAGCCACGCCCACGTCTGAGGTCTTTTGTTCTTGACGCCTCAGACCTAGGCGTCAGGTCGTACACGTGGTTGTGGAGGGTGCTTGCACCACCATAAAAGCCCAAGGCAGAGCTCCTGAGCGGGAGATTCGGGCAGAGCTCTGGCCTGGGTGCAGAGCTCTGAGCAGAGATTCGAGCGGAGCTGCTGCTGGGGTGCAGGGCTCGGGAGAAGGCTGCTGAAGTCTCTGGAGGAGACTGTTGGAGGCACTGGGCAGAGTACTGGCTTGGCGTCGTACTCGTGCTGTGTAGGTCTTGGGACCTGTGGCTTAGTTCCTGTAGTGAACTGTCCTCTGTGCTATATTGTAAGTTATATTCATTTTCGTCAAGTTGATTGTATTCCCTGTCTCACTGCTTATGTGTACCACCCCATTTATCTAAACCACAATAATGATCTGTTCCCAAATATATTATTGTACAAAGACTTAATAATAAACTGCGTTTGAGTAGAATAATAATATTCACTGTCCCCGTTATTTGCTATTACTATTTCTTATATTTTATTATGTTTATATATGAGTGAAGAGTGGGCGAGGCATATGTTAGTGAGTATTGTAGAGTTAATGAGAGTGTCGTGGTGGTCACCACTGACCTGTCATTACCTACCTACCTCCGCTAATCATCTCACTCCTACCACCTCGCCTGCCTCTCCCCTGCCTACATAATCCCCCGCTTACTCCCATATTCCCCACTTATATCCTATTCAATCATTACCCCCCTACATGACAATTTTAAGAAAAAGAGGATAAATAAGTATACAAGATATGATGTAGGGCGAAATGACAGTAGTTTGTTGGATTATGTGTTGGTAGATAAAAGACTGTTGAGTAGACTTCAGGATGTACATGTTTATAGAGGGGCCACAGATATATCAGATCACATTCTAGTTGTAGCTACACTGAGAGTAAAAGGTAGATGGGATACAAGGAGAATAGAAGCATCAGGGAAGAGAGAGGTGAAGGTTTATAAACTAAAAGAGGAGGCAGTTAGGGTAAGATATAAACAGCTATTGGAGGATAGATGGGCTAATGAGAGCATAGGCAATGGGGTCGAAGAGGTATGGGGTAGGTTTAAAAATGTAGTGTTAGAGTGTTCAGCAGAAGTTTGTGGTTACAGGAAAGTGGGTGCAGGAGGGAAGAGGAGCGATTGGTGGAATGATGATGTAAAGAGAGTAGTAAGGGAGAAAAAGTTAGCATATGAGAAGTTTTTACAAAGTAGAAGTGATGCAAGGAGGGAAGAGTATATGGAGAAAAAGAGAGAGGTTAAGAGAGTGGTGAAGCAATGTAAAAAGAGAGCAAATGAGAGAGTGGGTGAGATGTTATCAACAAATTTTGTTGAAAATAAGAAAAAGTTTTGGAGTGAGATTAACAAGTTAAGAAAGCCTAGAGAACAAATGGATTTGTCAGTTAAAAATAGGAGAGGAGAGTTATTAAATGGAGAGTTAGAGGTATTGGGAAGATGGAGGGAATATTTTGAGGAATTGTTAAATGTTGATGAAGATAGGGAAGCTGTGATTTCGTGTATAGGGCAAGGAGGAACAACATCTTGTAGGAGTGAGGAAGAGGCAGTTGTGAGTGTGGGGGAAGTTCGTGAGGCAGTAGGTAAAATGAAAGGGGGTAAAGCAGCCGGGATTGATGGGATAAAGATAGAAATGTTAAAAGCAGGTGGGGATATAGTTTTGGAGTGGTTGGTGCAATTATTTAATAAATGTATGGAAGAGGGTAAGGTACCTAGGGATTGGCAGAGAGCATGCATAGTTCCTTTGTATAAAGGCAAAGGGGATGAAAGAGAGTGCAAAAATTATAGGGGGATAAGTCTGTTGAGTATACCTGGTAAAGTGTATGGTAGAGTTATTATTGAAAGAATTAAGAGTAAGACGGAGAATAGGATAGCAGATGAACAAGGAGGCTTTAGGAAAGGTAGGGAGTGTGTGGACCAGGTGTTTACAGTGAAACATATAAGTGAACAGTATTTAGATAAGGCTAAAGAGGTCTTTGTGGCATTTATGGATTTGGAAAAGGCGTATGACAGGGTGGATAGGGGGGCAATGTGGCAGATGTTTCAAGTGTATGGTGTAGGAGGTAGGTTACTGAAAGCAGTGAAGAGTTTTTACGAGGATAGTGAGGCTCAAGTTAGAGTATGTAGGAAAGAGGGAAATTATTTCCCAGTAAAAGTAGGCCTTAGACAAGGATGTGTGATGTCACCGTGGTTGTTTAATATATTTATAGATGGGGTTGTAAGAGTAGTAGATGCGAGGGTCTCGGCAAGAGGCGTGGAGTTAAAAGATAAAGAATATCACACAAAGTGGGAGTTGTCACAGCTGCTCTTTGCTGATGACACTGTGCTCTTGGGAGATTCTGAAGAGAAGTTGCAGAGATTGGTGGATGAATTTGGTAGGGTGTGCAAAAGAAGAAAATTAAAAGTGGATACAGGAAAGAGTAAGGTTATGAGGATAACAAAAAGATTAGGTGATGAAAGATTGGATATCAGATTGGAGGGAGAGAGTATGGAGGAGGTGAACGTATTCAGATATTTGGGAGTGGATGTGTCAGCGGATGGGTCTATGAAAGATGAGGTGAATCATAGAATTGATGAGGGAAAAAGAGTGAGTGGTGCACTTAGGAGTCTGTGGAGACAATGAACTTTGTCCTTGGAGGCAAAGAGGGGAATGTATGAGAGTATAGTTTTACCAGCGCTCTTATATGGGTGTGAAGCGTGGGTGATGAATGTTGCAGCGAGGAGAAGGCTGGAGGCAGTGGAGATGTCATGTCTGAGGGCAATGTGTGGTGTGAATATAATGCAGAGAATTCGTAGTTTGGAAGTTAGGAGGAGGTGCGGGATTACCAAAACTGATGTCCAGAGGGCTGAGGAAGGGTTGTTGAGGTGGTTCGGACATGTAGAGAGAATGGAGCGAAACAGAATGACTTCAAGAGTGTATCAGTCTGTAGTGGAAGGAAGGCGGGGTTGGGGTCGGTCTAGGAAAGGTTGGAGGGAGGGGGTAAAGGAGGTTTTGTGTGCGAGGGGCTTGGACTTCCAGCAGGCATGCGTGAGCGTGTTTGATAGGAGTGAATGGAGACAAATGGTTTTTAATACTTGACGTGCTGTTGGAGTGTGAGCAAAGTAACATTTATGAAGGGATTCAGGGAAACCGGCAGGCCGGACTTGAGTCCTGGAGATGGGAAGTACAGTGCCTGCACTCTGAAGGAGGGGTGTTAATGTTGCAGTTTAAAAACTGTAGTGTAAAGCACCCTTCTGGTAAGACAGTGATGGAGTGAATGATGGTGAAAGTTTTTCTTTTTCGGGCCACCCTGCCTTGGTGGGAATCGGCCAGTGTGATAATAAATAAATAAATATATATATATATATATATATATATATATATATATATATATATATATATATATATATATATATATATAATATATATATATATATATATATATATATATATATATATATATATATATATATATATATATATATATATATATATAATATGTATATATATATATATATATATATATATATATATATATATATATATATATATATATATATATATATATATATATATTATATATATAATAAACCTGAGGGGATATAGGGGTTTCAATGGGGAGAAATAAATGGGATTAAATCAGATGTATCTGCGAGAGTTAAAACTAAGGCAGGTATAGCAATAATGTTGAAAGATCAATTATGGTAGGAAAAGAGGGACTATAAATATATAAATTCAAAGATTATGTGGACTGAAATAAGGGTTAGATGCAATTGAGAGAGATTTTGATAGAGGTTTAGGGAGTTTTGAAACAAGAGTAACTGCGGTAGAAACCCCATTGTAAAGGGCTTGGTAGGTACGTTTTGGTGCCAAGGGTAAATGATAACATGTAAGGTATCCTTCGTTGAGATTTTTATAGGAGGTTTGGTAATAAGTAATGCATATTAAAAAAAAGTGATAAATAAGCATACAGATATGATATAGCACTTAAAGACGATAGTTTGTTGGATTATGCATTGGTGGAAAAAAGATGGTTGGAAGACTTAAGGATGTACTTATTTATAGAGGGGCAATATGAATATCAGATAATTTTAGTAGTAGCTACAGTGAGAGTAAAAGGTAGATCGGGCACAGGGAGGCCGATATCAGAAAGGTAGAGATAGGTGAAGAATTATAAACTAAAGGATGAGGCAGTTAAGGTAAGATATAAGCAACTATTGGTAGAAAGACGGGGTAATAAGAGGGTCATGAGGAGGTTGAAGAGGTATGGGGTAGATCTGAGGATGCAGTGTTAGGGAGTTCGGGAGAAGTTTGTAGATATAGGAGGGTGTGTGACAGAGGGAAGAGGAGTGAAATGTGGAATGATGAGGTAGAGAGAGTGGTAAGAGAGAAAAAGTAAACATAAAGAAGCTTTTTCCAAAGCAGAAAGATACAAAGCGGGAGGAGTATATGGAGAAAAACGACAAGATAAAGGAGTGGTAAAAGAATGTAAAAGAGAGCTCTCTTTTTATATCCCCTTACCACTCTCTTAGCTCGTTTTTTCTCCATATACTCCTCCCTTTTAATATCAGTCCTGTCAGGTGAGGTACTGTTAACAAATTTTAAAGAGAATAAGAACAAGTTTTGGAGTGAGATTAAGAAGTCGAGAAAGCCTAAGGAACGAATGAATTTAACAGTTAAAAACAGACGAGGAGAGTAATTAGATGAGGAATTGGAAGTAGCGGGAAGATGAAGGGAATATTTTGAGGAATTTTTTAATGTTGATGATGAAAGTGAAGCTGTGATTTCATACATTAGCCGGGGAGGTATGGCATCTTTTAGGAGTGACAGAAAGCTAGATGTGAGTGAGGGGGAGGTACTTGAGGCTATGGCTAGAATAAAAGGAGGTAAAGCAGGTGCAATTGATGGGATCAAGGCAAAAATGTTAAAAGTAGGTAAGATACGACTTTGGAGCACTTGCTGCTATTTATAAAAAATTATGAATAAAGGGAAAATTCCTAGGGAATGGCAGAGAGCGTGCATAGTTCCTTTGTATGAAGGCATACGGGAGAAAAGATAGTGTAAAAAATATAGGGGAATAAGTCTGTTGAGAATACTGGGTAAGGTGTATGGTAGAGTTATTACTGAACGAATTAAGAGTAAGACGGAGAGCTGGATCGCAGATGAAAAACTAAGCTTCGGGAAAGGTAGAAAATATGTAGACCAAGTGTTGAAACATATTAGGGAACAGTATGTAGATAAGGGTAAAGAAGTTTTCTTTCATTTATGGATTTGGAAAAGGCATGTGATAGGGTGGATAGGGGAGCAAATCGGCAGATATTGTAAGTGTATGGAATAAGTGGTAGGCTACATAAAGGAATTGTTTTTATGAGGATAGTGAGGCTCAGATTAGGGTACCTAGGAAAGAAGATTATTTCCAAGAAAAAGTAGGCCTTAGTCAGGGATGCATGATGTCGCCATGGTTTTTTAATATATTTTCAGATGTGGTAATATGAGAAGTGAATGTAGAGGTGTTGGGGAAGAGGTATGGGATTAAAAGATAATCTAGCACAAAGTGGTAGCTGTCACAGTTGCTTTTTGCTAATGACACTGTGCACATGGG
Organism: Cherax quadricarinatus; assembly: GCF_038502225.1. Lineage (NCBI taxonomy): Eukaryota > Metazoa > Arthropoda > Malacostraca > Decapoda > Parastacidae > Cherax > Cherax quadricarinatus. Next base: position 151,463 of record NW_027195096.1, read on the forward strand.
AGATTTTGTAGAGAAGTTGTTGTGGTTGGTAGACTAATTTGGCAGTGTATATAAAAGAAAGAAATTAAAAGTGAACGTTGGAAAAAGCAAGGTGATAAGGGTAACAAAAAATTTAGGTAATAAAAGACTGGATATCAGATTGAAGGAAGAGAATATGGAGGAAGTGAATGTGTTTAGATATTTGGGAGTGAACTTATCAGCAGAACCATAGAATTAACGAGGAAAAAATGGTGAGTGGTGCTTTGAGAAATCTCATGAAACAAAAAAAGTTATCCACTGAAGTAATAAAGGAAATGTGGACTGTGTGAGAGTATAGTGATACCAACGCTTCTACATAGGTGTGAAGTTTGGGTTGTGAATGTTACAGCAAGGAGGAGGTTGGAGACACTGGAGATGTCGTGTCTGAGGTCAATGTGTGGTTTTAATATTATGCAGAGAATTCGTAGTTCGGAGAGTAGGAGGAGATGCGGTATTGCTAATAGTGCTGAAAAAGGGTTGTTGAGAATGGAACACAATAGGATTAGTTTGAGAGCATAATAAATCTGTAGTGAATGGAAGGCGGGGTAGGGTTCGTCCTAAGAAAGGTTGGAGAGTTGGGGGTACAGGAGGTTTTGTGTGTGAGTGGCTTAGACATCCAGCAAGCGTGTGTGAGCATGTTTAATGGGAGTGAGTGGAGACAAGGGGTTTTATGACTTGCTGTTGAGTGTCAGCAAGGTAACATGTATGAACGGATATAGAGAAACTGGTTAGTCGGATTGTGTTTTGGAGTGGATAATACAGTGCCTACACGCTGAAGGAGGGGTTAAAGTGTTTCGTCTTCTTTGATTCACCCTACCTCGTTGGGAGACGGCCGCTTTGTTATAAAAAAACAAGGTCCGGAGGCAGCTCTAATCCTTCCAGCTGTGGCCTCAAGTTCGTTTCTGGAACATATGCCACAAGTATATGGATATATATCAAGTTCTTAAGATGAGCCTCCCGGGTACAAAAAAAGGCTCCTTCAGTCATACATGCTGTGTGACAGTAATATGAACACGTGGACTCCAGATATGTAAGATGTGCCTGGCCTCTTGGTGTGTATACACAAGCGCTGCAGTAGCCTTTGGGACAATTACCAAATAGTGAAATAATCTTGCTAATTCACGATACAAAGTCATCTCTCTCTCTCTCTCTCTCTCTCTCTCTCTTTTACAAAGGGTTTGACATGGTTAGGTTAAGGATCCCTAGCTTTATTGACAAGCTATTTAGGAGTTAAGGAGTGCTAACTTTATTGACAAGCTATGAGCTGTTACCTACACCAGCTCTCTCTCTCTCTCTCTCTCTCTCTCACTCACTTTATTCCTAGTCCTCTCTCTCTCATACACTCACATTCTCTTGTCGACTCTGCGTCTTTGTATAAGACTTAGTAACCAGAAACATTCCCAAAGCCGGATTTTTACGAGTGGCGGCCTTATTACCCCTGACAGGCCAATTTCTCAAGTAAGCTTTAAATCTGGGATGCGGGACTTGACGCTAATCTGTAAGCTGATTCCTCGGCTTTTCCTGTTTTATGGCTGCCACTTTCGTTCAAGTTAAGCTTCGTGATTTTTGAGTAGTGTTGTTGAGTTAAGCCTCTGGAAGTGAAATCCCTGGTGCTGTAAAGGAAAAAAAACAGTAGTAATGCAGAAAGTTTCTTTTCCATTGCGAATTTCAGAAAACAGCATGTTAGTTGAGATGGTAGGCAGGGGAGAGTTTATTCTTACAGACGAGCTCGCTGTACTGGGTCACCGCACCTCCGGCAGGTATCAGCGAGGGTTTTAATGAAGACTAGCGAAATTTCACTAATGAGTTCCCTTAATCTTCATTTCTGCATAGTATCTCTCTGTCTCTCGCTGTCTTTCTCTCCTTTTGTCTCTGTCTCCTCTCTCTGTCTGTTTCTCTGTCACTCTGTCTCTCTCTGTCTCTCTCTCTCTCTCTCTCTCTCTCTCTCTCTCTCTCTCTCTCTCTCTCTCTCTCTCCATCCCTCTTTACTCTGCAGGATCCAACTCTGAAGTCCCTTAACACACTGCTACGTATTCACCGACATGTGCCTTCTCCTCTACAGTGTATATGTAATTTATTGCCAGTCGAATTTCTTTACTTTTATTTATTGATAGAGAAATGTACATACGTTTAATAAAACGACATCAAAAACAACGACAACGCAACCAATACAAACAACAATAGCAACAAAAACAAATATTTTAACCAGTCCGGATGGCTTCACAATAGGCTGGCTAAAATAACACGGATTCGATCCCCTGCTATTCGCAGCATTCTTAAATTGCTTAAAAACCACTATATCGGGATGAATTAATAAGTGTACTGCTCATGAAGGCTGGTATTCCACGTATGTGCTCACATTTGGAAACATACCCAATGTTACTGGGTACCTGATGTTTGTACCATTGAAGGCTCAGTGGTTAGAGAGTCGTGGATTTTGGCTGGCTTCCCACGAGGACGGCTAATATATCACGAGTTTGAGCCCCGACTTGACGCAGTAAACTCACTTGTTTCAAGGATGCATTAATATATATTTAATATGCACTAATATATATTTATATATATATATATATATATATATATATATATATATATATATATATATATATATATATATATATATATATATATATATATATATATATATATATATATATATATATATATATATGTCGTGCCGAATATGTAAAACTGGTCAATTAGGAAGAACTCATATAAAATTAAGTCCTTTCTAAAATTTTCTCTTATACGTTTAAAGATATATTTTTTTCATTAATGTTAGTTAAAAAAATTTAATTTTGCTCCAAAAGAATTTTAGAAAACTTACCTAACCTTATTATAACAAGAACAATTTATTTTACCCTAACCGAACTAAATATATTTTAGATTTGTTTACAATAATTTAATACTAAACAAACACAGTGAAATATATTTTTTCCGTTAAGTTCAGAATGATTTTGGCGAAATTATTGCATACACAAATTTTCACTTGTCCTATATGGCAAGATGAGCGTTGTTATTTAAGCCAAGATCGCAAGTTCTGCTTATCCGGCACGACATATATATATACAATATATATATATGCAAAACAATAGCAGACAGGCGATCTTAACAATGCAAGACAAGCCACAGGGGGTGGAAATCTTTAGCTCAAGTACTTTCACACAAGATTCCCCCTAGGTTGGCAAGATTACTTGCTTGATTATATTTATAGTGAGCTTAGAAGAGTCAGAGAGAACACCGAACGTATGCATACCAGAAAGTTAAATAACCTCACAAATAGAGTGGCTGGACCACACATGCAAATCAGGAATTTGTAATGAACTTGTCTAGCAAACAATTAAGTAGTGATCAACAGGCAGCACAAGGGTTTGGATTAAGCTTTGCACCAGCAACCAAAGATGTTAATTACATAAACATGGCAAAATCTTTCTGCATGCTAGGAAAACATGGTGACCTGGCGCCCGATGCATTTAATATATGTAAAGGGATGGTATATGGAACTTCACTCCTTCCCGTGGTTCCCAATTGTCCATTAAGATTTTCTAAAACATACAAGGAGCTCTGTAACGATCAGACGTTGCATCTCTCGAGAGGCGATAAATCTAATAATGCTGTTATTTTAGACAAAACTAAATACTTAGGGAAAATAAACCATCTAGTGAATGATAATGAAACTTTCGAACCACTTGTTAAGAACCCCACTGACCAGGTCAACAGCCATTTCAACAAACGTCTTAAACGTTACTGAAGGGAAATGATGAACTAATTAAATACTTATCAGCGAGGTCCACAACTCTACCGTATCTGTATGGGTTGATCAAGACTCATAAACCAGAGAACAGAGTGCGTCTTATTGTAAGTTCAATAGGCTCAGCAGCATATAACTTATCTAAATGGTTGGTCAAACTTTTAGCTCCCATGGTTCGTAGGATCTCGGAGGGACATATTAAAAATAATGCCGGCCCAACTGGACAGGTCCAGTTGGGCCGGCGCGCGTCAGGTGTTTAACCATTGTGGGATCTGATAGTGAGGTGTTGGCCAGACCCCCTTATATACCTTCCTTGGATGCTTTACTTTCATAGTTCCTTGATAATGTGAGTAGTCACGAAAGCGCTTGGAATTTCTCTATTCTTTCAGAGTGGTTGTTTTGCATATTCTGAAATCACCTGTTTACTGTGATCTTATTGCACACACACATACATATATATATATATATATATATATATATATATATATATATATATATATATATATATATATATATATATATATATATATATATCTTTCCTCCGTAAGCCATGCGTGTCGTATGAGGCGACTAAAATGCCGGGAGCAATGGGCTAGTAACCCCTTCTCCTGAGAAGAATTAGGAAGAGAGAGGGGGAAGGTTTAAAAACCAAAAGAGGAGGCAGTTGGGGTAAGAATAAACACCCATTGAGGATAGAGGGGCCCAATGAGAGATGGGAAGGGGTCAGAAGAGGTGGGGGTGGGTTTTAAAAAGGTGTTAGAGTGTTCAGCGGGTTTGTTTTACAGGAAAGTGGGTGCAGGGGGGAAGAGGAGCAAAAGGGAACATGATGTAAAGAGAGTAGTGGGGAGAAAAAGTTAGTAAAGGGAGAATTTTTTAAAAAGTAGAAGTGATGCAAGGAGGAAGAGTATAAGGAGAAAAAAAGAGGGAAATTAAGAGAGGGGGAAGCAAAAAAAGAGAGCAAAGAGAGAGTGGGGGAGATTTTTAAAACCCAAAATTTTTTTGAAAATAAGAAAAGTTTTGGAGTGGGTTAAAAGAAAGTTTTGAGAACAAATGGGTTTGTCAGTTAAAAAGGGGAGGAGAGTTATTAAATGGAGAGGGTTTGAGGTATTGGGGATTTGGGAAAGGGAAAATTTTTGGGGGGAATTGTTAAATGTTGATGAAGATAGGGAAGCTGTGATTTCTTTTGTAAAGGGGAAGGAAAAATCTTGTAGGGGGAGGAAGAGGGCCCGGTTTTGGGGGGGAAATTTGAGGGTGGTAAAATGGGAAAGGGGGGAAGGCAGCCGGGATTGATGGGATAAAGGGGTAGAAATGTTAAAAGCAGGTGGGGATATAGTTTTGAGTGGTTGGTGCAATTATTTAATAAATGTATTTGGGAAAAGGGTAATCCCAGGGGGTTGGCAGAGAGGATGGGGGAAATTCCCCTTTTTATAAAAGGGAAAAGGGTAAAAAAGGGAAAATTATAGGGGGGTTTAAATCTGTTGAGGTAATTGGAAAGTGTAATGGTGGGGTTTTAATTGAAAGGGAAATTTAAAAGTAAGACGGGGAAAGGAAGCCCGATGAACAAGGAGGCTTTAGGGAAAAGGGAGGGGTGTGGACCGGGGTTTACAGGAAACATATAAGGGAAAAGTATTTAGATAAGGCCAAAGAGGCCCTTTTTGGTTTTTTGGGGGTTTGGAAAAAAGGGGGGTATGGGTAGGGGGGATAGGGGGAATGTGGGCAGATGTTGCAAGTGTATGGGGGTAGGAGGTAGGTTACAAAACAGGAAGGAAAATTTTTTCGAGGGTAGTGAGGGCCCGAGAGATTAAGGGAAAAAGGGAAATTTTTTCCCAGTAAAAATAGGGGGCCCTTTGACAAGGGTGTGTGATGTCACCTTAAAGGGTTTAATATATTTTTTAGATGGGGGTTTAAAAAAGTAAATGCGAGGGTCTTTGGGAAGAGGCGGGGGGAAAAATAAAAAATCACAAAACAAAGTGGGGGTTTTCACAGCTGTTTTTCTTTATGACACTGTGCCCCTTTGGGGGTTTTTTGGGGGAAGGTAAAATTGGGGATGAATTTGGGAGGGTGTGCAAAAGAAGAAAATTAAAAAGGGGAAAACAGGAAAAAGTAATTTTGAGGATAACAAAAGATTAGGTGATGAAAGGGGTTTTTAATACGATTGGGGGGAGAGTAGGAGGAGGGTGAACGTATTCCGATATTTGGGAGGGGCGTTCATGGATGGGCCCAAAAAAATGAGGGAATCAAAAGTTATGAGGGAAAAAAAGGAGGGGAATTTGGATCTTGGGGACAAAGAACCCTTTCCTTTAGGAAAAGGGGGAAATTTTATATATTCACCAACCCCCAATTAAGGGTGATAATGTTTCCAAGGGGAAAAGGTGGGGGAAATGGAGTCATGTCTGGGGGGGCAATTTTGGTAATATAATGAGAGAATTAGTTTTAAGTTAGGGGGAGGTGCGGGGTTACCCCCCAAATGGGTTGTCCAGGGGGGGCTGAGGAAGGGTTTTGGGTGGGGTTTTTCATGGGAAAAAATGGGGGAAAAGAAAAGATTTTGGGGGTGTATCAGTCTTGAGGGGGAAAGGGAAAAAGGGGGGAGGGGCGGGCCCCCGGGGGGCTGTATATATATATATATATATATATATATATATATATATATATATATATATATATATATATATATATATATATATATATATATATATATATATATATATATATACGCAATAAGATCACAGTAAACACCATTGTTCTTTGATAATGTGAGTAGTCACGAAAGTGCTGGTAATTTCTCTATTCTTTCACAGTAGGTGTTTTGTATATATATATATATATATATATATATATATATATATATATATATATATATATATATATATATATATATATATATATATATATATATATATATATAAGAAGTGCCGAAGGCGGCTGAGCGGTCCCTGTGACTGAGTGGCTCTTCATGAGCGGTCCCTCCTGAAAAGGGCTGCGGCTGAGCGGTCCCTCCCGAAGTCTGCGGCTGAGTGGTCTCCTCCTGCACCCGCGCGCCCGCCCGAGCGCCAGCCCGTCCGCGCCGACCCACGACCTTGACCTCACCCTCGACCACCTCACCCTCGACCACCTCGCCCTCAACCCCCTACCCTGCCCTTCAACCCCCCACCAACGCCCCCCGTGCGCCGCAGACGCCGCGCCCGCCCGCACCTTCTGCAGCGCCTTCTGCAGCGTTGTCCGGATCGCCCCGCTCCCCGAATTTTTTTCCGATTTTTTTCGAATTTTTTTTGAATTTCATGTGTTCTCCATCTCCTCGGATCAAGTTTTTCTCTTTATCAATAATACAAAGATTCCCCCCCCCCACACCTCCCGCCATCCACTTCTACCCTCTATGTCCAAGTATTTCTCCTCCACTTCCTCGGATCAAGTTTTTGGATTCCCCCCCTCTGGGGTTAAGCATTCAAAATGGACTCCCACTTTCACCCAAAATATTCCTGCTCTACTTCCTTGGATCAAGTTTTTCTCGATATTAATAATACAAAGACTCCAACTCCTCGGATCAAGTTTTTTGGATTCCCCCTATGGGGTTTCGAAATTTTTATGATCTCCTCGGATCAAGTTTTTTCACGATATCAATAATACAAAGATTTCCCCCATCATCCACTTCTACACTAAAACTTCTGCTCCAACTTCTTGGATCAAGTTTTTATGGATTCTTCCCCCCCCCTAGGGTTAAGCATTCAAATGAACTCCCCCTATGGGGCATGGTACTTTCTCTTACTACAGGTCTAAGCAAGTGTGACGTCACCCCACCTATGTTTACTCGGCGGTCAGTGACGTCACGTGATGACCTCACACACACAGGCTGATTCTTGTCGACTTCCCCATATGTCAGTGACGTCACGTGATGACCACACACACACAGGCTGAACCTTGTCGAGCAGACATTAAAATGCAAGATAACACTATTTATTATACAACCAATGCATTTCACGTACATCCAACAAAAAAAAATTAAATGAAAAAAGGTACAATTCATTGACTAAAATCAACATATTTATCTCTTGAAGAAATTCTGTGCATTTTGTTCTGGATCTTCTTCGTCGCCACCATCTCAGTATTACACATTTCATATACAACATAGGGAAAACATTACACATTTTCACTCTTAACCCAGGATAAATCAAATAATTTCACATTTTTTTCGTTAATACCCACAACAATCCACAATTTCTTTACAAAAGATTCACTCTCCTCAAGTCTAGACATTTTTCTCGTTTTAACTATTTCATCAGAAAAAGTCACCACAACACTTACAACTTACAACCACTTTTCGATAAAAATTCACTAGTCACAATTTTACATAATACAAAGTTAATATGCACACACACACACACACACACACACACACACACACACACACACACACACACACACACACATCACTTTACTTTGAACACCTTCAAAACACTCTCATAAATCATTTGAATACTCACAAAAGCACCTTTGAACATTTCCAAACAACACCAAAAACACCATCAATTACTTTAGAACATTTCCAAGACAACATTTTGAATACTCCCAAATAAGATTTGACATCTCTAATTTATCTGCACTTACACATTTCATTAAATTACAACTCATCCACCATACTCCTCCCTCATTCTCCAGATTTTTACAACAGTATCACAAAAACTAACTCAAACACTTTACTTTGAACAACACCAAAAACACCATCAATTACCTTTGAATACTCCAAAAACATCATTCGAACACCCCCAAATCAC
>NW_027195096.1:165000-282500 GCF_038502225.1 Cherax quadricarinatus
GTGAAATGTGATTTTTGTGTGTGTTCAGAAGAGGTGCGTTGGGAGATGGGTGAGTGGAAGTGAAGAAATGTGGGTGAGATGGAGAGGGGTATGGGGAGGGTTGTATTAGAAATTTAATGAAATATGGGGGAGGGATTTTACTGAAAATAAAGGTGTGTGAATATTTTAAAAGAAATTATAGAAGTGAAAAGTTATGACATATTGGAAAAAGAATGGAGGGTGTAGAAACATGTCGCAGTAGTTGGGTAGTGAGATTAGTTGTTGTGAGTATAATATCAATTTATGTGGATACAAGGAGATGGGTATGGAGAGGATTTTATCAGAATTTTAATAATGTAGGGAGGAATGTGTATTACATTTAAGATTCAGTAAAAAGAATGGGAAAAATTTGTATCGAAAGAGGAAAAATTGTGAATAAATTGGTAAGTGATGAGGGTTGTGGGTAAATGTAGTCGAACTAGAGATACCAAAAAAGATGTTATAAGTGGATTGTTTTTGTTTGTGATGTGGGTTGTGGGTGTTGTTGTCGAACTAGTGATGCCGAAAAAGTGGTTATAAGTTGTGGGTTATTGTTGCGACTTTTTCTGATGAAATTAGTTAAAACGAGAAAAAATTGTGGGTTGTGGGTGATGTGGGTTGTGGGTGTTGTGGGATGTAGGTGTTGTGGGTTGTGGGTGTTGTTGCCAAACTAGAGATACCGAAAAAGAGGTGATTCTGTTGTAAGTGTTCGTGTGTGTTTGGATTGTGTTCATGTTTTTTTTTGCACTCATGTTATATCTTAGTTGGAGGTGAGTGGGATCGTCTTGGTTATAGTGACTTGAGGGGATTTGTGTGAAAATGGGTGTTAGTCTGTGATGTTGATCTTAGTTTATGGTGATTTTGGTGGTGTTTTGACTGTATTCAGTGCAGTTTTAGTAGTATTCAGTTGTGTATTTGGGAGTACTCAAATGGTGTTTGAGACTATTCAAAGGTGTTTTGAATGTGTTCAAATGATGTGCAAGAGTATTTATGAAGGTGTTCTAGGAGTATTCAGTGGTGATTTGGTGGTGTTTCGACCTTATTCAGTGGTGTTTTAGTAGTATTCAGTGGTGTATTTTGGAGAACTCAAGTGGTGTTTGAGACTATTCATTGTGTTTTTAAAGGTGTTCAAATGATGTGCAAGAGTATTTATGAAGGAGTTCTGGGAGTATTCAGTGGTGATTTGGGGGTGTTCGAATGATGTTTTTGGAGTATTCAAAGGTAATTGATGGTGTTTTTGGTGTTGTTTGAAGTAAAGTGTTTGAGTTAGTTTTTGTGATACTGTTGTAAAAATCTGGAGAATGAGGGAGGAGTTTGGTGGATGAGTTGTAATTTAATGAAGTGTGTAAGTGCAGATAAATTAGAGATGTCAAATCTTATTTGGGAGTATTCAAAATGTTGTCTTGAAAATGTTCTAAAGTAATTGATGGTGTTTTTGGTGTTGTTTGGAAATGTTCACAGGTGCTTTTGTGAGTATTCAAATGATTTATGAGAGTGTTTTGAAGGTGTTGAGAGTAAAGTGAGGTGTGTGTGTGTGTGTGTGTGTGTGTGTGTGTGTGTGTGTGTGTGTGTGTGTGTGTGTGTGTGTGAATATTAAATTCTAAATATGTAAAATTGTGACTAGAGAATTTATATAAAACTGTTTATAAGTTGTAAGTGTTGTGGTGACTTTTTCTGATGAAATAGTTAAAACGAGAAAAATGTCTAGACTTGAGGAGAGTGAATCTTTTGTAAAGAAATTGTGGATTGTTGTGGGTATTAACGAAAAAAATTTGAAATTATTTGGGTTATTCTGGGTTAAGAGTGAAAATGTGTAATGTTTTCCCTATGTTGTATATGAAATGTGTAATACTGAGATGGTGACGACGATGAAGATTCAGAACAAAATGCACAGAATTTCTTCAAGAGAAAAATATGTTGATTTTAGTCAATGAATTGTACCTTTTTTTCAATTAATTTTTTATGTTGGATGTACATGAAATGCATTGGTTGTATAATAGTGTTATCTTGCATTTTAATGTCTGCTCGACAAGGTTCAGCCTGTGTGTGTGTGGTCATCACGTGACGTCACTGACATAGGGGGAAGTCGACAAGATTCAGCCTGTGTGTGTGAAGTCATCACGTGACGTCACTGACCGCCGAGTAAACACAGGTGGGGTGACGTCCCACTTGTTTAGACCTGTAGTAAGAGAAAGTACCATGCCCCATAGGGGGAGTTCATTTGAATGCTTAACCCTAGGGGGGGGAATCCAAAAAACTTGATCCAAGGAGTTGGAGCAGAAATTTTGGTGTAGAAGTGGATGATGGGGGAAATCTTTGTATTATTGATATCGAGAAAAAACTTGATCCGAGGAGATCATAAAAATTTCGAAACCCCATAGGGGGAAATAAAAAAAACTTGATCTGAGGAGTTGGAGTCTTTGTTTTATTGATATCGAGAAAAACTTGATCCAAGGAAGTAGAGCAGGAATATTTTGGGTGAAAGTGGGAGTCCATTTTGAATGCTTAGCCCCATAGGGGGGAATCCAAAAACTTGATCCGAGGAAGTGGAGGAGAAATACTTGGACATAGAGGGTAGAAGTGGATGGTGGGAGGTGTGGGGGGGAAATCTTTGTATTATTGATATCGAGAAAAACTTGATCGGAGGAGATGGAGAGCACATGAAATTAAAAAAAAAATCGAAAAATCGGAAAAAAATTCGGGGAGCGGGGACGATCTGGACGATGCTGCAGAAGGTGCTGCAGAAGGCGAGGGCGGGCGCAGCGCACGGGGGGCGTTGGTGGGGGGGTTGAAGGGCGTGGTAGGGGGTTGAGGGCAAGGTGGTCGAGGGTGAGGTGGTCGAGGGTGAGGTGGTCGAGGGTGAGGTCAAGGTTGCGGGTCGGCGCGGACGGGCTGGCGCTCGGGCGGGCACTCGGGAGCGGAAGGAGACCGCTCAGCCACAGACCTTTTGGGAGGGATCGCTCAGCCGCAGCCCTTTTCAGGAGGGACCGCTCAGGAAGGGACCGCTCAGGAAGAGCCACTCTGCCGCAGGGACCGCTCAGCCGCCTTCGGCACTACTTATATATATACACACAATAAGACCACAGTAAACAGGTGATTTTAAAATATGCAAAACAACCACTGTGAAAAAGTAGTGAAATTCCAAGCGCTTTCGTGACTACTCACATTGTCAAGGAAATATAATAGTTCATAGTTCCTTGACAATGTGAGTAGTCACGAAAATGCTTGGAATTTCACTATTTCACAGTGGTTGTTTTGCATATATATATATATATATATATATATATATATATATATATATATATATATATATATATATATATATATATATATATATATATAGCAAACTGCGGTATACCAGGACTCAACCCTGCGAACCTTGTTCTGCCTCCAGAAACAGCACAATGCACCCATTACCTTGCCACTATCCCACTAATCCTACAAGAACCAAGCACACAGCACATAGCTATGTGTGTGCTTTGCCTTGGCCCGAGGACACTCGTGGAAGTGGTATCTCAAGGATTAATTTCAGCCTCATCCTGTTTGAATACCCGCCTCAACAAGCAGTCTATATAGCAATGAAATCACGAAATAAGTGATTTTAAATTACCAAACTGCGGCAGGCGAGGACTCGATCCAACGAACGTTATACCGCCTCATGAGACAACACAACATATGCATCACCTTTACCACTCAGCCACCAATCCTACAAAACCCAAGCACAGAGGTATGTGTTTTTTACCTTGGTCCAAGGATATTCGTGGCAGTGGTATCTCGAGGCTTAATTTCAGCCTCCTCGTGTTTGAATACTCACCTCAACAAGCAGTCTATATAGCAATGAAATCACGAAACAAGTGATTTTAATTCATTTACCAAACTGCGGCAGGCCAGGACTCGACCCTCCGAACGTTGTACCGCCTCATCCAGCCTAATCCAGCTAAATATATTATAAGTAAGTTTACAATAATTTAATAACAAACAAACGTTAGGTTCAGAATGATTTTTTGCAAAATTATTTCATATATATATAGAATTTTTTGCCTTATTCGGTAAGAAGAGCATTGCTATTTAAGCCAAAATTGCAAGTTTTACCTATTCATATACATGTCATGCCAAATAAGTAAATTTTTTTTCTAATCAGCATGCTATGATTTAAAGCAAAAGAAATTGTGACAATTATGAAATAACACCACCGTACTTGCACTGAGAAATGATATATAATGAACAAAAATGTCAAACAAATGCCAGTAGTCTGACAGCATTGCAGATGACAAAAGCTGTCACAAGACTAATTTGCACAAGAGTAATGGGAATGATGAACCTTTTTTTAAATTTCAATATACTGCTGAACAGAGGTTTCAAGCTTGAGGAGCCAATTATTAGAATGAACTTCAAATGTTCATCAGATAAACTTGTGCGATATTTGGACTTGACATACTTTATTGTCAAAACTGATAAGAATTTACAAGCAAATAGCTTCAAATTTGGAAACTGTTCAGGCTGTAAAGATTTATAAAACTGGATCAGATTTCTTTCTTTATAGTTTTCTTTTGTCATGTAATCTAATTGGAAATCAATAATTTCCATTGAATCTGATGTGGGACTGTTTCAACACTGCAGCCAAATGGATTTTGAAACAGCTTTATTTCATCTTTTTCCATCAAGATAAGAAAATCATTTCTGAAATTTTCCCAACATGGGAAATGAACGAAGTTCATCGGAGCGTGCTGGCGAAATCATTTTTGTTTTTATTTTTGGTCTAATTTCAATGAGTGTGAGCAAAGTAACATTTATGAAGGAGTTCAGGGAAACCGGCAGGCCGGACTTGAGTCCTGGAGATGGGAAGTACAGTGCCTGCACTCTGAAGGAGGGGTGTTAATGTTGCAGTTTAAAAACTGTAGTGTAAAGCACCCTTCTGGCAAGACAGTGATGGAGTGAATGATGGTGAAAGTTTTTCTTTTTCGGGCCACCCTGCCTTGGTGGGAATCGGCCAGTGTGATAATAAAAAAAAAATTCAGTGAAATTTTTTTCTGTGATTTAAGCAACATTTGAATCCAACACACTCTGTTTTAAGTGACTTTTTGCCTTAATAGAAAAAAATAAATAGTGCCCTATTCTATAGGGCATAAAACTCTCCCTTTTCTACAAAATTGGTAAAATGTACAATGCCATAGTTGATATCAGATGAAAAATAAGGGTTAGATAATATTGGTACCAATGCTGTTTAAGCGAAAATATCAATAGATTGCATAATAAAAAATGTTGAGGTTTATTATTTTTTTAAGGATTTCTTTGGGAGAAAAAATCAATAAAAACAAAGAGGTAAAAATACCGCAAATTCCCTTTGCATGCTAGTAGAACCATCATTACTCAATAATGTGTGCAAAAATCATGACATTCCTATAAATACTTTTAGTCAAAAATGGAAAAGAATGGCAATAACTTATTGTACTTATATTATGTTTCCTGTAAAACTTTATGTTCATGGCTTGCAACATTTCAGCATGTTGCACACCTCAACACATACTGACAGCCCATAGGCGACTGAGCTATCACATCCTGAATTTTAATGGATTCCTCAGAGAAGTTGCAATGTATTGTATTTAGAATGATGCAATCATAAAAAATCCTATTTTTTGGAAAAAAAAACACGAATTGGCATTATGTCTTTTGATGACAGCAAGAATCAAAAAATTTCATTTTTGGAAAAACATACTTAGAAATATGATAGAAACAAGCTAATTACATCAACATGTTGCCATAATTATGCACCATTTTTCGGTAAGAAAACATTTTTTTTCCATAATTTTTCAATTTTCCTTTTTAATCACTCCTAAAAGTATCACACCCTCCTTCAAACAGCATCAGTTTTGCCCTGAATGTCTTGACATGCGTGAAGAGATCACAAATGAAATTTGTTTGACTTTGCAATTTCAGATTCAGTTGAATCATAGGGCTCATCACATCTGCAAAAATGCCAATTTCCAAACCCAGTCAGCGTTTGATAAAAGTGGTTTGTGTCGATTCTTCTCTGTGAGAAATGAATCAATTTCCTTTCTGAGCTGAGAAAACAGTGATGGAACCATTCCACAACTAAGCCATCGAGCTGCTAAGTAACGAACTCAAAATCACGAGACTGGCAATGATTTAGCCCATGAGATTGAATGAAACTCACAGTTAAAACAACAGGTTTCAGAACGCAAGACAAATCTACATATTTTCTGCACAATACTTGCTGATGGATGATGCAATTCAAAAACATGGGCTTGGAGAATCTACCATCCTCAAAAGCCTTTTTGATTTGTCCAACAAAACCTTTCTGAACCCCAGACATATTCTTTCTTCCATCAATTGTCACACATAGCAATTTATTCCACTCCAGATTATATTCTAATATGGTTTGTTTTAATTATTTGAGATGTCTTCTCCGGTTCCTGTGCAGCACATGCTATGCATTGATGTTAATTCTTGTGCAACATTATATTTATTGTCGACTCCATGGATGACTACTAGGAGTTGTGATGTGTCACTCACATCATTAGATACGTCAAGTGTGAGAGACTAAAATTGACAATTTCTTGCTTTCTCTGTAATTTGATGAAATATGTTGTTTTCTATATCCTTAGTTCTACTAGCAGCAGTATTTGGCGAAAGACTGAGAATTTTGAACAGATTCGTTTTTCTGGGCATTACTCTCCCACTTCTTCCATCATACTCTCTTTGATCAGATCTCCATCTGTGAATGGCTTTCCTCTTTTATCTAATACAGAAGCTACTTTGTAGCTGGCCCTTGTTAAAGCTTCATTTTCAGCTCTCTTCTGCAAAAAAAAAAAAAAGAAAAAACTTGCATTATAGTAATTCATTTTTTCTGAACTCTGTGTTCCTGTGAATTGGTTTATGTTTGGTCTCATAGTGTTGACATACATTGTACTCCTTCAAAATTGCTACAGTTTCGTGGCATACGACACACAAGGCTTTATCACCTGCATGTACAAAGAAGTACTTTACGCCCCATTCGTCATTAAACAGGCGGCACTCACTATGCACTGTATTTTCTCTTTCCTTAAATAAGTGAAAAGAATATCTGAAAAATGAAAAGAGTAGAACTAAAATTTGAACAAATTTTGACATAAATTGTGACAAACAACAGTATCCTAACTTTAAGTGACTGAAAATGAGGGTTTATTAGTTTTACTATTTATAAATATTTCAAGTTGTTGTGTGCCACATAAAATTTTGTGGCGGACATGTGGCCCGCGGGCCGCAGTTTGGAGACCCATGCTCTAGGGCATATAGTCTGTGTTTGTGAACACAAGTTCACTTAGGACTTTCCCTATCATTAGATATAGTTATATATCACATCATTTTTATGGCTAATCAGTTATGGGAATATTTTCATTGAGAAATCAGAGGCTATCCATAAAATCGAAGAAGAAATTTGTTTACAAGAGTATCTTCCACTAGCATAAATCATACTCTTCAGTTACTTCTGGTTTCTTCTATGGAACGGGATTATATTTTTTTTACATTTTTATGACCAAAAAAATGGGATTGTCCGCAGAGGGAAACTCCAAATACGTGAACTGTTGTTGCACTCACGACAAGTTGCTCAACTCCCAGAATCATTTGGTATAATATATCCAGTGACGCTGAAAAAATACAGATGTGTCAGTCACTCAAGTTCTTGTTTCAGGTAACTGTCATGTTATCATATAATAAATAAGAGAAAAAGTGATATGGCTAGAATCAATGGAAAGGTATGCAGATGGTCGATGAATACTTAGAAGCTTTGGATACACCGAGGAAGTAAAAATCGTCGTTTTCTTTTCTAATATTTTTGTGTGTACTGTATGATCAACACGGGAGTTTTAATTTTCTCTTCTATACAGGCTGTCTAACGAAATTTTGGCCATATTATTATTAAAATAATAAAAAAGAAGCGCTAAGCCACAAGGGCTATGCAGCGCTGCAGGATAGGGAAGGAAGCGAGAGTATCGGGCGGTAGAAGGGGGGAGGGATGATCGGTAGGTTACAGATAACAGTGGGGCAGGGGATAGTGTGGGAGTAGAGGGCAGCAAGACATTGAGGTAGAAAGGGCTGAAGGTATCATCAGAGTTTGTGAAATAAGTCAGCTGTTGTCAAAAAGTCAATGAGAGAGTCCGGATGAAAGGTGGGTCCCTCAGCGAGAAGGGAAGGTAAAGAGAGAGCAGTGGAGCGAAGACGACGTTGGAGGTATATTCTGCGTGCTCGTTCATAAAGTGGGCAGTCTAATAGAATGTGGCTAACCGAAAATGAAGCCTGACAATTCTCACAGAGAGGAGCAGGGCGCCTCTCCATGAGATATCCATGAGTAAGACGAGTATGGCCAATGCAAAGATGGGAGAGAGTAGTCTCCCAACCTCGACACTGGTGACAACAAGACGGCCAGTAACCTATACTCGGTTTAATAGATTAAAGTTTGTTACTGAGAAGAGTAGACCAACGTTGTTGCCAACGGGTGTGAAGGTGGGTAGCTATTGCAGCAAAATAGTCCATAAATGGAACACCTCTATATGAAACTGGTAGGTCATGTACTGATGACCGTGCAGCAGTGTCTGCCTGTTCATTGCCCTGTACGTCAACATGACCAGGGACCCAACAAAAAACAATATCTTTATGCTTGGTAAAGATGCGGCGTAACCAAAGTTGGATACGGAGGACTAAGGGGTGAGGTGTATCAAATTTCGGTATAGCCTGTAAAGCACTAAGGAAGTCTGAGACAACCACAAATGATGACACAGGCATATATGCAATACAGATAAGTGATGCAAGAATGGCATACAATTCAGCAGTAAAAATACTAGCCGAAGATAGTAAATGCCATCGTACGACGCTGTCCAGAAACTGCTGCGAATACTACGCCATCAGAAGACTTAGAGCCATCTGTGTACACTACAATGGCATGAGAATGAGAGTGGAAGTGGTCAAGAAAAAGAGAGCGGGAAGCTACCATAGACAATTGGGCTTTTGAGCAAGGGAGTGAGAAAGAACAGACTCGAACAGCTGGAACTTCCCAGGGGATTAGGGAAAAGTGAGATGCTACATGAACATAGAAAGGTGGTAATTGAAGAGAAGACAAGAGCGAATGTAGGTGAAGAGAGAAGGGACAGAGCAAACAAGGGTGGCGAACAAATAATGTCTACTAATATCGGTGACCATTCAATAAATGGAAGGATTGCGGAGATCATGAGAGTGTACATAGTAGCAAAGGCAATGGGCATCACGGCGATCTGATAAGGATGGAACGTTCGCTTCTGCATAGAGGTTCTCAACAGGGAAGGAGCGAAAAGCACCAAGGCATAAACGTAATCCTTGGTGATGAATGGGGTTTAGGCTAGAGAGGGTAGCAGGAGAGGCCGCCGAATAGATCTGGTCACCATAATCAAGTTTCGATGAAATGAGGGTGGAATGTAGGCGAAGGAGAGTCATACCATCAGCTTCCCATGAAAGATGAGCAAGAGTTTAAAGAAGGTTCAGCTGGCTGTGACAAGTTGCCTTCAGAGAGGTAATGTAATGTATCACGTTCAGGGATACGGGAGCCATAGAGGTACAAAGGATGATCGGAGATGACAGAGCGTCAAGTGAAAGTAATTTGGTGAGTTTTGGTACTGGAAAATTTAAACCCATGTGTGGTGGCTAAATTGGAAACACAGTCGACCACGTGCTGGAGAGAAACTGTAATGAGGTGACAGTCAGCGCCTGCACAAGCAATAGCGAAGTCATCAACATAGAGTGATGACCAAATATTGGATGGAAGACTAGAGACCAAATCATTGATAGCAAGGAGAAAAAGTGTTGTGCTCAGAACACATCCCTGGGGGACACCTTCAGCTTGGATAAAATCCGGGGAGAGCACATTATTAGCCCGAACACGGAAATGTCTGCCAGTTAAAAAGTTCTTAAGGAACGATGGTAGATTGCCTCGGAGGCCTAAGGAGTGGGCTTGAGCCAAAATATTATACCTCCAAGTTGTGTAATATGCCTTCTCAAGGTCAAAAAATATGGCAATAACTGAGTGGTTATTCGCAAAAAGCATTACGAACATACGTATCCAAGCATAGTAGAGGGTCTATGGTAGAACAGCCCTTACAAAAAAGCCATATTGACGAGTGGAGAGACTGTTGTGTGTCTCTAAATACCACACTAAACGTCTATTTACCAGGCGTTCCATCACTTTGCAAACTGAACTGGAAAGAGCAATGGGACGATAGTTGGGGGCTTCATGTCCCGTAGTACCCGGTTCGCGGAAAGGGAGAACAATGGCAGATTTTCACAGCTGTGGAAGAACTCCTTGTGACCAAATAAGATTGAAACGGTGTAATAAGACTGCAAGGGCTGACTGATGTAAATGTTGTAGCATACAAATATGAATGTCGTCGGGCCCAGCTGCTGATGATCGGCAAACTGAGTGTTGCCTCCAGTTCCTGAAGTGTAAAAGAACATTATACTGTTCTTCTCTGAGAGAATGAAAGTCCAAGGGTGCTAACTCTCTGTCAGACTTTGAGGAAAGAAACGAGGGGCATAGATGGATCCCCTGAGAAATACAGACCAGATGATTGCCAATTTCATTGGCAACATCTAGTGGGTTTGCTATATCAACACCGGCAACCCTAAGAACAGAAGCCGGGCCAGGAGAATATTTACCACTCAGTTTTCGTACTTTTCTCCAGACAGCACTCATAGAGGAAGCAGAGGTGATGGTGGAGACATAATCTCACCAGCAAGTGCGTTTAACATCACGGATGACACGACGAGCGATCGCACGCTTCTGCTTAAAATCAAGAAGTCTCTCCGTGGTTCTATTGTACCGGTACCTGCCCCACGCAGCACGTTTCTAACGTACTGCAGGAGCACAAGCAGGAGACCACTAAGGCACGCATTTCTGAGAATGCCTGCCCGATGTTTGGGGTATAGAATTAGAAGCTGCGATTAAAATGGAGGACGAGAAGAGGTGTAAAAGCTCATCAATGGAGGACGAAGAAGGAACCTCACTTAAAACAGATAGTTGTGAGTAAAGGTTCCAATTTGCCTGATCAAATTGCCAGCGTGGGTTACAAAGAGGTGGTGAATATAAAGGGGAAGTAAGAATGATTGGGAAATGATCACTGTCATGTAAATCCGGGAGAACAGACCAGGTGAAGTCTAATGCGGCGGAGGAAGAGCAGACTGAGAGATCGATGCAAGAGAGAGTATGAGTCCGAGGATCAAAATGGGTGTGAGTACCTGTATTTAAAACATGAAGGGGGTGGGTAGCAAGAAAAGCCTCTAACTGAATGCCATGGGAATCACAGCGAGACCCTCCCCCAGAGGAAATGATGGGCATTAAAATCGCCAAGTAACAGAAGTGGTGGCGGTAAAGACGGAACAAAAAAGGCAATATCTGGGATAGATAATGCAAGAGAAGGAGATACAAAGAAGAGAGTGTATACCACCTATGCAAGTGGATACGGGCTGCTGTGTAATGCAGCGAAGTATGAATAAATAGCTGATGGTATGGAATATTAGTGCATAGAAGAAGGGCATTTTCATTAAAGGTCCCATCAGGAAAAGGATCTGAAGAATACAATAAATTATAGCCTGAGATGGGATAGATAACAGCAGAGTGCAATTTTGGTTCCTGCGAGCAAACACCAACAGGGGAAAACTGGGAGAGCAACATCTGAAGCTCACCCCGATTGCCCCTGAGGCCGCGTATATTCCACTGTAAATAGGCCATGATTGTCAACGATAAAGATACCTGAAGTCCTCAGGTAAAGGTGCCTATGGACTAGAGGGGTTAGAAAAGTCCACATGCGGTGGTAAAGGAAAATGCTCAGGCAGCGAAGGAACTGTGCGCTGTGAAGGAAGAAGTTACGCAGATGGAGAAGAGGAAAGAGAAGGAACAGAGGGTGGATCAGTGTCCATTGATGGTTTGGTCTCAGCAATATATTCAGATATTGCTTCAAGTGTTTCGGAGTTCAGAGACGTTGTATGGGAGACAATATTGGAGATGGAAAGAGGGGAAGTTTGTGTAAAGATGGGAGCTGTGATGGACTGTACCATGGTAGGGGGGCGAAAGGGGGAAGTGAGCTGGAGAAGTGTGGGAGGGGACAGAAGAGGCAGAAACCTGGGAGGTGGCAGAAGAGGAAGAAACTTGGGAGGGGACAGGGGAGGAAGGCATAGTACGTGGAGGAGGATGAACCTCCACACTTGTAAAGGAGCCAGTGAAACGGGAAGACCCAGGTACAGAGACCGGGAAGGTAAAATGTGGAGGTGGATGAAGGGAAGGAGGGGTTAAAGGAGATTTGTTGGACCTCTGAGAAGTAGAGGGACGATTGGGAGGTGGTGTCGTACGAGGTCTTGTCGATACCGGGGTTTGTGAGGGAGAACATGAACAAGTGAGGACAGACTGAGATGTTGAAGTAGGGACGTCTGAGCCCAGAACAGCAAAAGAGTTAGATACAGCAGTGACTATGGGACTGGCAACCACAGAAGAGGCTGCAGAAGATGGGACCCCAGAAGTGGGGAGACGTTTTGAAACATGAGAATAAGAAACACAGGGCAGTCCCCCTTGGAGGCAGAGATGAGAAACTGCCATAGCATAAGGGAGACCTTGTGCCTCTTTGAGGCAACGAATTTCCCGCTCATTTATGTAGACCTGGCAACGGCGAGAGTACAAAGGGTGAGCCTCATGACAATTAAGGCAAGAGGGAGGTCGACTGCAAGATGTATTAGAATGGTCATCAGCACCACAGACTGGGCATTTGGCTATAGATCTGCAATATTTTGCTGGATGGCCAAATCGCCAGCAATTCCTACACTGTTGCGGCGTAGGGATCACCTTCCGAACTTGTAACCGATGTCCTGCTACATAAACAGAGGATGGGAGTTCACGGCTGTCAAGAGTTAAACGAGCCACATTGCAAGGATAACGTTTTCTCCTGCGGGCAGGAAGAACATAAGTGCCTACCTTGAGAATTGGGAGATCTTGGAGTTCCAGCTGTTCGAGAATGTCATTGCCACATGTCTGGAAATTCTGTTGGACTATGGTATGGGGCAGAATAGCAGTACCACTACAAGAATTGAGGGAATGATGTTTTTCAAAAGTGATAGGAATAGTATCGATATGTGAAAGAAGAGAAAGATCATGAGCCTGGGTAGAATTCTGGACTGTGATGATGCACGTACCACTCTTAAGAGCATGAAAAGAAATATCTCTACCAACGTGGCATAGGAGCGCTTTGCCAATACTATGGTCGGAAAGATAGGCAGTAGAAGAAGTAGGTCTTAAAGTAAAGAATTTAGTCCATTGTGTGGTCCGAAACTGAGTGTGGAGAGAAAGCACATGACGTGTTGGTCTTTTCTGAGTAGAATGGGAAGGTAATGAAGTAACATCATCAGGAGGTTGTCGTTGGCATTTAGAAGTGGGACCAGAGTCAGTCCGACGTGGGACGGGCTGGCGATTCGAAAATCGCCACACCGTAGAGGAAAAGGCCGGAAGCATAGTCAAAGGAGAGCGGAGGTCAGACAATTCAAAGGAGTCATTCGAAACCCTGGCACCTTAAGTGGGTGATGAAACAGCACCAGCAAGAGGTACAGGGGCCTTAGGAGTGTCCGAAGAGTGGCCAAAAGACGAGGTAAGGTCAGAAAGGGGTGCGGTAGCAATAAGGGGCCCGGGGGTAGCGAGGTCATGGATCGGGTACTCCATGGTTAGGTTACTTCTTTCTTTTTGTTTTTAAGAAAAGAAAGAAAGAAGAAAAGAAAATAAAAATAAAAAAAAAGAATAAAAAAAGGGGAGACCAGGGAGGGATAGTTCCTAGGAGGAATGAAAGGGCCAGAAATCTCCCTCCGCGCCCAAGAGGACCTCAGCACAGCGAGTAGCGCAGATGCAGCATGGAACCCGTGCCATACCCTACCCTTCATGCCAGTAAACCAGGAATCCGGGATAGCAACCTCACATCTGCCGAGCTACCACGGTGGACAAAAGAGAGGGTGGCCGGATATCCGCCACAAAGCATACCTCCTTCGGCCACCACCCCCTGGAATCCGAAAGGTGGCTTCCAGAGACACACCCGTCACCTAAAAGACACCCAAAGCCACCCTCCAGGATACCAGAAAGGGATCGGGACATCCCCAGGTGATCCAGATTCCACGGCAAACTACACCACCGCCAAGAACCTCAATGGAATGGGATGGATCCCGGTACCCTTTTCCCTACCTAGGAACTAGCGCGCCTGTGGGAAAAATCCCAAAGGTCAAAAAGAGGAAGGGCAAAAGGGAGGGATGGGGAGGAGGAGGAGGAAAGAAAAAAAAGGGAGGATGGGGAGGATGGGATAGGAAGGGGGGATTGGGGGTTAATTAGGTTCGGTCTGAGGAAGGAGACCGACAGGTCTAATTTGTCAGACCAAGAGCCTCTTCACCACGCCAAGGAGCCCCCCTTGAAGAGGAATTTTGGCCATAATGCTTCACGATGGATCACACCCATTATGCACGCTGACTGCCAATATATGCGCGAGACATGGCCGTCTTTGTGACGCACTAAACATCCAAAGAAAGCTAATGAATTCTGAGCTGGAAAGTGTTTTCAGAAATAACAAATGCTTTTTTTTCTTCTAGTTGACCACTGATCAAGCACACGGACTGAGTTTGAATTCAGCTTGAACCTTACCATATGGAATGGATGGTGTAATCGAAGTGAGAAAAAAAGTAATGACATTTTTAAACTAAACACCAAAGCAATAGGTGATGCACGTGTAGTAAGTTCAATCCTACAAGCCGAGAAGACAGGATAAGATCAAATTAATGCCTGTGTGACAAAAGATACTGGGCAGAAACCCATTTCTGTTCTGAAGCCACAATAAAAAAATAAGCTCCAACAATTTATTCGTCTATCGGCAAAGGTAGTATAAAAATGAGTCTCATCATTAAAGATGATTGCTTTTTCTTCGAGGATCTATATATCTTATTAAACAGGGGATGGCAGTCTTCCCGAGCCAGGTCTATCCACCACCTGTATCATCTAACGACAATCTACGTTTTGGGACAGATCCTGGTCTCAGCTGCTCAAAAACTTTTGTCGAATACGCAGCGGAAACCAGATGCAAGAGTTTTGATGATTACGCATTAAATAAAGATCTTTCTTCCATCAGTCAACAGACAGCTGCGAAAAGCTAGTTGGGTGAATATTATATAGAGAAGCTTGTAGGTTGAATAATAATTTGAAATCACAAACCAGATAAAAAAAAACGAGAAAATGACAATAGAATACTGTCAGTAGTTCCTTCAGATCGACAAAAAAAAATCAGAATTACAATATATGATTTTCTAGCAATGCAAGATGAAAAGATTTTTGACTAACAACTAATTACAGCATATTAACCCAATGTTTTGTGAGATTATCCCCATTACATATATCAGCTTTCCCAATGCACCCCACAAAGAAGATGTCCATATAACTCCACACAACAGTTACAGTCAGGAAAATGTTTTGATGTACTGGTACTGGTCATTGCGACTCCCTAAATTTAAAATCTAGGAATTGAGGGCAGTGTTTGAGTTGGGCTAGCCCTTGCGGTAAAAGCTTGGCTATGAGACTGATAAGGCTTAATTAAGCTCTGCTGAGATACCTTATAATAAAGTTCCTACTGCCTTTGCATCATTGTCAGAAACTCCAGACGCGGTGTCAGTAGCAGTGGTTAGGCCCTTTATGAGATACTAGCAAAGATAGGATAAGACATGGAGAAAATTACTCGCATTAAAGATGCTCTGGCACACCATATTGACTGAGGAGTGTATAAAGAGCACCTGGAGACTGGGGCTGGATGATCCTACAGCTAGAAGCCATTATAGACAACATTTCCTCAGGCATGTATGGCTTTTCGGTAACTCTTGTTCCGCGAGTGCAAAATGATTCCAGAGGTGTATGCAAGCATACGAAAGCAGCTCTAAAGTGTGCAACTTTTTAGCTTTGTGACAGGGACTTTGATGACTAGTACCAGTGTGTATTAAAATTCCTGTGATTTAATTTCACGAGGAGAGGCACTTGACCTTGAGACAGAGTCAGTGGAGGAGCAAATAAAACTAATATACTCATGAGTGAAGTATCATACTGTCTTCCCCAGGACACTGGGGTGATGCTTTCCAGAGATTCATACGAAGTCTTATGCTTTGTTGGGAAGGCCGGTCAAGTAGATAGGGGGGGATAGGAACAGCTGACCATGGCGCTGAGTGAATTCCTTCAGGTCGGGTATGGGTGTCCTTCAGGCGGAGGATGGATGAGTAATAATGGATGGATGGTTTACAGGTTAGAGTGAAACATCAGGAACCACAACCCATCTAAATGTTATGTGATACAGACACCTCCAACAGACTGGGAGAAACATGCATGATTTATGGGTGATTGATGGATGCCCCCCTGGGTTTGCGTATACCACACACTGGGAACCTAAATTGTACCGGTTAAATTATGTCCCAGTCCTCACAAAAGCCAACAAACTGCTATCCTTTCACTTAGTTTAATTAATATCACCCTCCCTCAATCACGTTAAAATCAAGTTATAATTATTACATCTGAGTGGTCTGTGATCCAGTTCACTCTCCCTCCACTATATCCCAAAACTGTTGTACTTAGCTAATGACTTTACCATGAATTCATTTAAAATGGAATAATTACTAGATATTGATTTTAAATTTAATCACAGTCACTGTAACAAAGAAACCTTCGTTGGCAATAATTTTTAACTATTTATAGAAGGAGTGCTTTACTTACATGTAAGGGAATCACAGTAGGCCACAGGCATTAAAAGAAGGGAAACGTATCGGGGCTTCCAGCACCATAAGAATAAGGCCATGATGCCTCCAGTTATATAAAAAGGAAAATGACCTGGGGCTATAGTCATTTAATGAATCGGAAAGTATTCGGTTCGTTAACAATATGAAAAGGGGAAACGTTGTGGGGTCTCCAGCAGAATAACAAGGAAAAAGTACTGGACTACCAGATTATAAGGAAAATGTTTAAGACCCTCCAGAAGCATTAGAGAGGAAAATGTGTTGGGATTTAATGTATGAAGTGGGAAGCTTGTAGCTACCAGAAGTGTAAGAAGTGTGTTATGGTCACCACTACTACATGGAGCGGGAAGGTTGTACTCACCAGCAGTGCAAGAACAGAAGTGAATTATGGTAACCTCTACTGTGTGAAGCTGGAAGGTTGTAGCCACCAACAGGGTAAGAAGAGAAGTGTCTTATGGTCATCACTGCTGTGAAGCGGGAAGGTTGTAGCCACCAGCAGAATAAGAAGAAAAGAGTGTTATGGTCACCACTACTATATGAAGCGGGAAGGTTGTAATCACCAGTGCAAGAACAGAAGTGTGTGAAGCGGGAAGGTTCTAGCCACCAGCAGTGCAAGAAGAGAAGTGTGTTATGGTCACTACTTTATGAAACGGGAAGGTTGTAGCCACCAGCATTGCAAGAAGGAAAGTGTGTTATGGTCACCTCTGTTCCATGAAGCGGGAAGGTTGTAGCTACCAACAGAGTAAGAATTGTGTTATGGTCACCTCTGTTGTGTGAAGTGGGAAGGTTGTAGCCACCAACAGAGTAAGAAGAGAAGTGTGTTATGGTCACCTGTACTGTGTGAAGCGGGAAGGTTGTAGCCACCAACAGAGTAAGAAGTGTGTTATGGTCACCTCCACTGTGTGAAGCGGGAAGGTTGTAGCTACCAACAGTGTAAGAAGGGAAGTGTGTTATGGTCACCTTTATTGTGTGAAGCGGGAAGGTTGTAGCCACCAACAGTGTAAGAAGAGAAGTGTGTTGTGGTCACCTGTATTGTGTGAGGCGGGAAGGTTGTAGCTACCAACAGAGTAAGAAGAGAAGTGTGTTATGGTCGCCTCTACTCTATGAAGCGGGAAGGTTGTAGCTACCAACAGAGTAAGAAGATAAGTGTGTTATGGTCACCTCTACTGTGTGAAGAAGGAAGGTTGTAGCCACCAACAGTGTAAGAAGAGAAGTGTGTTATGGTCACCTCTACTGTGTGAAGCGGGAAGGTTATAGCCACCAGTAGTGTAAGAAGAGATGTGTGTTATGGTCACCTCTATTGTGTGAAGCGGGAAGGTTGTAGCCACCAGCAGTGTAAGAAGAGAAGTGTGTTATTGTTACCTCTACTGTGTGAAGCGGGAAGGTTGTAGCCACCAGTAGTGTAAAGCAGAAGTGTGTTATGGTCACCCCTACTGTGTGAAGCGGAAAGGTTGTAGCCACCAGCAGTGTAAGAAGAGAAGTGTGTTATTGTTACCTCTACTGTGTGAAGCGGGAAGGTTGTAGCCACCAACAGAGTAAGAAGTGTATTATGGCCACCTCTACTGATCATGACAGAAATGTTAAAAGCGGGGGAGGGGACATGGTGTTGGAATGGTTGGTATTTTTCTTTAAAAAATGTATGAAAGAGGGGGGGAAGGTACCTAGGGATTGGCAGAGAGCATGTATAGTCCCTTTATATAAAGGGAAGGGGGACAAAAGAGATTGTAAAAATTATAGAGGAATAAGTTTACTGAGTATACCAGGAAAAGTGTACAGTAGGGTTCGGGATGTGTAGATCAAGTGTTTACATTGAAGCATATATGTGAGCAGTATTTAGATAAAGGTAGGGAAGTTTTTATTGCATTTATGGATTTAGAAAAGGCATATGATAGAGTGGATAAGGAAGCAATGTCGCAGATGTTGCAAGTACAGTATATGGAATAGGTGGTAAGTTACTAAATGCTGTAAAGAGTTTTTATGAGGATAGTGAGGCTCAGGTTAGGGTGTGTAGAAGAGAGGGAGACTATTTCCCGATAAAAGTAGGTCTTAGACAGGGATGTGTAATGTCACCATGGTTGTTTAATACAGTGGTCCCTCGATAATCGTAGGGCTTGAGAGTCGTAGATTTCGGAAATCATAGCGATATTTTCGTATAAACATGGGCTCGCTAATCGTAGAGTGACTCGCGAATAGTAGTTCGTCTGGGACAGGTACACACAGCCCCGAGCCGCCTCACACTCCATTCCCAGCCAGTGTGCCATTGTTTATCAGTGAGTGAGGATGATCCCACAAGTTCATACAATACATTTCATAATATTCCATTCGTTTTAGTGTTTGCAACTGCTAAATAAGTCACTATGGCTCCAAAGAAAGCTTCTAGTGCCAGCCCTTTGGTAAAGAATGTGAGAAACACATATAAATTAAGAAAAAGTTTGTAGAAAAATACGAAGGTGGTGGTGGTAGAGTGGAAGCAGTTGATAGTGGTTGATGGTGGTAGAGGGTGGTAGTGATGGTGGTAGCATTGTAATAGTGGTAGTGATGGTGATAGCATTGTAATAGTGGTAGAAGGTGGTAGCGATGGTGGTAGAGGGTGTCTTTTTCAGCAATTCTACCAACTCCTCCAATGTTGGAGTTATATAGGGCTACAGAAAACACCGCCGCCTCAGCTGCTGCTTCACCACCATTATGGACGGCTTACTCTCAGTGGCCCTTATATACCCAACAACAACACAACACCTCTCGTGACATACATAATGACTTATTCATTCTAGAGTATATTCCATGTTTCTATGTTATTAATATTGTTTATTATGTCATATTAGTTGAATTGTGATAGATAAATAAGCCACAGAGTTGATATTAGTGTCATATTCTCCAACAATAAACTTGCCATCCCTCCCTCACACAAACTTGATAAATGAATCTCAGCATGGATTCACGAGAGGTCGTTCCTGCCTGACAAACTTACTGACGTTCTTCAATAGAACATTTGAGGCAGTTGACAGTGATAAGGAATATGATATTGTTTATTTGGATTTTAGTAAAGCCTTCAATAGAGTACCTCACAAGAGACTCTTAAGAAAAGTGGCAGCTCATGGTATAGGAGGTAAAGTTCTAGCATGGATTGAGGCATGGCTTACCAATAGAAAGCAGAGAGTTACCATTAATGGAGTGAAATCTGAATGGGGATTAGTCACTAGTGGCATTCCACAAGGATCAGTTTTAGACCCTCTCTTGTTCATAATTTACATTAATGACCTTGATGAAGGGATTACGAGTGACATGAGTAAATTTGCTGATGATACAAAGATAGGCCGTATAATTCACTCTGAGGAGGATATCAATGAACTCCAGGACGATTTGGACAAATTAATGTCTTGGTCTGAAAAATGGCAGATGAAGTTCAATGTGGATAAGTGTAAGGTACTTGCCCTTGGTAATGAAAATAACCCTCGAAGCTATAATCTAGGTGAAGTTGAGCTTGATCATACAGAATGTGAAAAAGACTTGGGAGTCATGGTAAGCAGAAATCTAAAGCCAAGACAGCAGTGCCTTAGTGTGTGCAACAAGGCCAACAGATTACTTGGATTTATCTCAAGAAGTATAAGTAACAGAAGTCCAAAAGTTATTTTACAGCTCTATACATCACTAGTGAGGCCTCATTTAGATTATGCTGCTCAGTTTTGGTCCCCTTACTACAGGATGGATATAGACTCATTAGAGAACATACAGAGAAGAATGACTAAAATGATTTACTGTGTAAGGAACCTCCCGTATGAAGATAGACTCAAAGCCTTAAATCTCCACTCTCTGGAGAGGCGTAGAATAAGGGGAGATATCATTGAAGTGTATAAGTGGATGACGGGCATAAACAAGGGAGATATTAATAAAGTACTGAGGGTGTCGAACCAGGTAAGAACCAGGAATAATGGATTTAAGTTGGATAAATTTAGATTTAGAAAGGACATAGGTAAGTACTGGTTTTCTAACAGAGTTGTAGATGCGTGGAACAGTCTTCCCAGTGGGGTGATAAAGGCTAGGACCTTGGGTAGCTTTAAGAAGAGACTGGACAAATATATGAGTGGGAGGGGCTGGGTTTGATTGGTGTCATTGGGTACGGGAGTTATTTCTAGGGAAGCTTTAGGTAGTAGTCGTTTTGATAAGGATCTGCCTCGCATGGGCCAGTAGGCCTTCTGCAGTGTTCCTCCATTCTTATGTTCAAGAAGATCATAAGAAAGGAGGAACACTGCAGCAGGCCCTTTTTGCCCATACTAGGCAGGTCCTTTACAATCCTTCCCACTAAGAACATAACAATGGACGAACACTGCAGGTCTATTGGCCCATACAAGGCAGGTCCTTATCAAAATGACCTCTACCCAAAGCTACCCAAGAATTTACTCCTGTACCCACTGACACAAATCAAACCCAGCTCCTCCCACTCATATATTTGTCCAAGCTCTTCTTAAAGCTACCTAAGGTCCTAGCCTATATCACCCTACTAGTAAGTGTGATGTTAAATAAGAACATAAGAACTTAAGAAAGTAGGAACACTGTAACAGGCCTGCTGGCCTATACTAGGCAGGACCTTCACAAATCCAGCCCACTAACAGAACAAATGCTACCCAAGCAATAAGCTCAGGTGCAAGTCCGACTCAAATCCAACCCCTCTCACTCATGTATTTATCCAACCTAAATTTGAAACTACCCAATGTTTTAGCTTTGATCACCCTACTAGGCAGACCGTTCCATTCATCAACTACCCCTATTCCCAGTGTTCATTTATATATTTTATTAGTGCTTTACATTTATTTGGCATTCTTTTCTGCATGTAAATCTATAAGCTAGGTAAGTGACCCCTGAAATGACCTAGAGTCCTTATGGAGGGAGATTCCCCTTCCAAACAATAACCTCTCTTCCCTCTCTCCTCCTCCCTGTCTTCCATTCATCAACAACAGCCTTCAATAAAGGTAATTCTCATGTTGAATGTTCATTCTTTTGTGCGTGTACATCTATCTTTAAGGTAAAAAAAAAAAATTGTTGTTGATACTTCTGGGTGTCAGGAACAGATTAATTGTATTTACATTATTTCTTATAGGGAAAATTGATTCAAAAATCGTAGATTTTGATAATAGTAGCACCTCCAGGAACAGATTAAATACGAAAAACAAGGGACCACTGTATATTTATAGATGGGTTGTAAAAGAAGTAAATGCTAGGGTGTTCGGGAGAGGGGTGGGATTAAATTATGGGGAATTAAATACAAAATGGGAAGTGACACAGTTACTTTTTGCTGATTATATTGTGCTTATGGGAGATTCTGAAGAAAAATTGCAAAGGTTAGTGGACGAATTTGGGATTGTGTGTAAAGGTAGAAAGTTGAAAGGGAACATAGAAAAGAGTAAGGTGATGAGGGTATCAAAGGATTTAGATAAAGAAAAAATTTATATCAAATTGGGGAGGAGGAGTATGGAAGAAGTGAATCTCCATGACTATGGTGCTCTTTGCACCTACTCCTAGGTTGAGGGACTGATTACCTCATCTTCTGTACATAGTTCTACTGTCTTCAAGTTATGTCCTAGAATTTGTATTGATAAAGCCACTGGATGGCGAAACGTCTACAATAAAGATACCCAGATGTTGCACATGTGTCTTAGATTATGCTGCTCAGTTTTGGTCCCCTTACTACAGGATGGACATAGACTCATTAGAGAACATACAGAGAAGAATGACTAAAATGATTTACTGTGTAAGGAACCTCCCGTATGAAGATAGACTTAAAGCCTTAAATCTCCACTCTCTGGAGAGGCGTAGAATGAGGGGAGATATCATTGAAGTGTATAAGTGGATGACGGGCATAAACAAGGGAGACATTAATAAAGTACTGAGGGTGTCGAACCAGGTAAGAACCAGGAATAATGGATTTAAGTTGGATAAATTTAGATTTAGAAAGGACATAGGTAAGTACTGGTTTTCTAACAGAGTTGTAGATGCGTGGAACAGTCTTCCCAGTGGGGTGATAGAGGCTAGGACCTTGGGTAGCTTTAAGAAGAGACTAGACAAATATATAAGTGGGAGGGGCTGGGTTTGATTGGTGTCAAGGGGTACGGGAGTTATTTCTTGAGTAGCTTTAGGTAGATGTCGTTTTGATAAGGACCTGCCTCGTATGGGCCAGTAGGCCTTCTGCAGTGTTCCTACATTCTTATGTTCTTATGTGAATGTTTTCAGATATTTGGGAGTTGATGTGTCAACGGATGGATTTATGAAGGATGAGGTTAATCATAGAATTGCTGAAGCAAAAAAGGTGAATGGTGCATTGAGGTATATGTGGAGGCAAAAAATGTTATCTATGGAGACAAAGAAGGGAATGTATGAAAGTATAGTAGTACCAACACTCTTCTATGGGTGTGAAGCTTGGGTTGTATATGCTGCAGTGATGAGGCAGTTGGAGGCAGTGGAGATGTCCTGTCTAAGGGTAATGTGTGGTGTAAATATTATGCAGAAAATTCGGAGTGTGGAAATTAGGAGAAGGTGTGGAGTTGATAAAAGTATTAGTCAGAGGGCTGAAGAGGGGTTGTTGAGGTGGTTTGGTCATTTAGAGAGAATGGATCAAAGTAGAATGACATGGAGAGCGTATAAATCTGTAGAAGGAAAGCGGGGTAGGGGTCGTCCTCGAAAAGGTTGGAGGGAGGGGGTAAAGGAGGTGTTGTGGGCGAGGGGTTTGGTCTTCCAGCAAGCGTGCGTGAGCGTGTTAGATAGGAGTGAATGGAGACAAATGCTATTTGGGACCTGACGAGCTGTTGGAGTGTGAGCAGGGTAATATTTAGTGACGGGATTCAGGGAAACCGGTTATTTTATATAACCGGACTTGAACCCTGAAAATGGGATGTACAATGCCTGCACTCTAAAGGGGGTTTGAGATATTGGCAGTTTGGAGGGATATATTGTGTATTTTTTATACATATATACTTCTAAACTGTTGTATTCTGGGCACCTCTGCAAAAACAGTGATTATGTGAGAGTGAGGTGAAAGTGTTGAATGATGATGAAAGCATTTTCTTTTTGGGGATTTTCTTTCTTTTTGGGTCACCCTGCCTCGGTTGGAGACGGCCGACTTTTTGAAAAAAAAAAAATTGTAAGTAAAACATAGTTCATATTCGGGCTGTGGCCCGTACGTTGGTTTGCGTGCAGCCAGCAGTAACAGCCTGGTTGATCAGGCTCTGATCCACCAGGAGGCCTGGTCACAGAACGAGCCACAGGGACGTTGACCCCCGGAACACTCTCCAGGTAAACTCCAGGTAATACCATATTCATTTAGGATGTCAGGTCATGCTAATATAGTACTACTTTTGGCACAGTTTAGTTTCAGATAAAAGATAATGTTTGCCTCAGAGATGAAAACCATTAAATATTGTTTTCTTATTTTACAGGAATATCCACTTCGTTTGTATCGTGTCTTCCCAACCACCATTGGCATCCATCTAGAGACAGTGGCTTGTGTCGCAGAGTCCTTGGACCCTCGCCATGTGTTTTTACTTGATGATGGTAAAGACATATATGTTTGGCAAGGGAGTAAAGCAAAGAAAACACTAACCACCAAAACCAGACTATATGCAGAGAAGATGAATAAAGATGAACGAAAGAATTCGGCAGAAATTCATACACTGGTGCAAGGAAAGGAGAACAATGATTGGCCACAATTTTGGGCAGCTCTTGGGCTTGAAGAAGGTGAAGAAGAGGATCTTGAAATTGAAGAACATGTAGATCACAAATTTGTTCCTGTTGTTCCAAGGCTTTACCAGGTTGGACTAGGTATGGGCTACCTTGAACTTCCCCAAGTTGATGTACCTGAAGGCAAATTGATTCAGAAATTACTTAGTACAAAGAATGTATACATCTTGGACTGTTTTTGTGATGTATTTGTTTGGATTGGTCGTAAATCAACTCGTTTAGTAAGAGCTGCTGCCCTGAAGCTGTCTCAGGAGTTGCTGAAAATGATAGTTCGACCCGAACATGCAGTGACTACTCTTGTTAAAGAAGGAACTGAGCCACAGGTTTTCAAGACAAAATTCAATGGCTGGACAGATGTTATCGATGTTGACTTCACACGTACTGCAGAGTCGGTGAGGAAGACCGGAGCCAATCTAAAGGATTGGGCTGCTAAACAAGAGACCAAAGTGGATCTGAGTGCCTTGTTCACACCTCGACAACAACCAATGACCTTAGAAGAGGCTCAGCAGTGTATGGATGAGTGGAACGATGACTTGGATTCAATGGATGCCTTTGTGTTGGAGGGTAAAAAGTTTGTCAAGCTTCCTGAAAATGAACTCGGGCATTTCTATTCCTCAGAGTGCTATGTATTCTTATGCCGTTATTGGGTGCCTGGAGACCCACCAGAAGATGAGAAAGAAGAGGAAACTGAACCAGAGGATGACTTTCAGTGTGTGGTGTATTTCTGGCAAGGAAGACAAGCTTCTAATATGGGATGGTTAACATTCACTTTCAGTCTTCAGAAAAAATTTGAAACATTATTTGGAGATAAGCTTGAGGTGGTGAGGATGCATCAGCAACAAGAAGCTGTAAAATTTATGGCTCACTTCAAGAGAAAGTTTGTCATACATACAGGAAGACGTCGGCAAGAGAAGCAGCCAGTTAAAATGGAGGAAGAGCCTCAAGAAGTCAATGCCAAGGCAGTTAAGCCCAAATTTAAGCCCAAACAAAGACCAGAACCAGTGCCAGAGGAACCTCAGAAGCCTCAACCAGAACTTTTCCACATGCGATCTAATGGCTCACCGCTCTTCACACGCTGTATCCAGATCAGGCCAAATGCTGCTTCTCTCAACTCAGAGTTTTGTTATATACTGAAGGTTCCCTTTGGACAGGACGATGACAGTGGTATTGTATATGTGTGGTTGGGTGAGAAAAGTGATGAAGAGGAAGGAAGACTAGCAGAAGAAGTTGCACAAGAAATGTATGACCCAGAAAAGTACAGTCTTCAGGTGTGTTTTCCTTTTTTCTTTGTTTTATAATTATGTATCCCAGTAGGAATACCTTATGATTTATGATTTTCTAGCTATTTAGCTTTGGTTTCTGTATATTCAGAGTGTGCTAGTTTTTGCATGAACTTCAACCTGTGCACCATTTATGTTAAGTTCTTAAAATTGTTCCCTTGGAACAATTTTAAGAACCAATTTCTTAGTAGTCAGGTGTGGGGTTCTGTATATGTATTGCAGTATCAGATAGGCAAAGCCAAACAGTATTGCACAGGAGGTGTGATTCCTTTGTATTTACAACTTCCCCATGATTATTGGAATAATAGTGCCGCAGTACATACACAGTACTGTACTAGAGGCTCGTGCTACACATGCACATGCTTCAGATGTACTGTATATTCTACTAGGCATGACTAGACCTTAAGGAGAGAGTTTTCTGTTGATATTCTTGATGTGATAAAAGAGGCGCTGTCAAGATATTTTAATGAAAATAAGAAAAAATTTTGGAGTGAGTTAAACAAGTTAAGAAAGCCTAGGGATCAAATGGATTTGTCAGTTAAAAACGGAGTAGGGGAGTTAGTAGATGAGGAGATGAAGGTATTGGGTAGATGGCGAGAATATTTTGAGAAACTTTTAAATGTCGACGAAGAAAGGGAGGCTGTAATTTCATGCACTGGACAGGGAGGTATACCATCTTTTAGGAGTGAAGAAGAGCAGGATGTGAGTGTGGGGGAGGTGCGTGAGGCATTACGTAGAATGAAAGGGGGTAAAGCAGCTGGAACTGATGGGATCATGACAGAAATGTTAAAAGCAGGGGGGAACATAGTGTTGGAGTGGTTGGTATTGGTTTAATAAATGTATGAAAGAGGGGAAGGTACCTAGGGATTGGCAGAGAACATGTATAGTCCCTTTATATAAAGGGAAGGGGGACAAAAGAGATTGTAAAAATTATAGAGGAATAAGTTTACTGAGTATACCAGGAAAAGTGTACAGTAGGGTTATTATTGAAAGAATTAGAGGTAAGAGAGACTGTAGACTTGCAGATGAGCAAGGAGGTTTTAGAGTGGGTAGGGGATGTGTAGATCAAGTGTTTACATTGAAGCATATATGTGAGCAGTATTTAGATAAAGGTAGGGAAGTTCTTATTGCATTTATGGATTTAGAAAAGGCATGTGATAGAGTGGATAGGAAAGCAATGTGGCAGATGTTGCAGGTATATGGAATAGGTGGTAAGTTACTAAATGCTGTAAAGAGTTTTTATGAGGATAGTGAGGCTCAGGTTAGGGTGTGTAGAAGAGAGGGAGACTATTTCCCGGTAAAAGTAGGTCTTAGACAGGGATGTGTAATGTCACCATGGTTGTTTAATATATATTTATAGATGGGGGTTGTAAAAGAAGTAAATGCTAGGGTGTTCGGGAGAGGGATGGGATTAAATTATGGGGAATCAAATACAAAATGGGAATTGAAACAGTTGCTTTTTGCTGGAAGATTCTAAAGAAAAATTGCAAAGGTTAGTGGATGAGTTTGGGAGTGTGTGTAAAGGTAGAAAGTTGAAAGTGAACATAGAAAAGAGTAAGGTGATGAGGTTATCAAATGATTTAGATAAAGAAAAATTGGATATCAAATTGAGGAGGAGGAGTATGGAAGAAGTGAATGTTTTCAGATACTTGGGAGGGGTGGGATAAAATTATGGGGAATTAAATACAAAATGGGAAGTGACAGATACTTTTTGCTGATGATACTGTGCTTGTGGCCGATTCTAAAGAAAAATTGCAAAGGTTAGTGGACAAATTTGGGAGTGTGTGTAAAGGTAGAAAGTTGAAAGTGAACATAGAAAGGAGTAAGGTGATGAGAGTATCAAATGATTTAGATAAAGAAAATTGGATATCAAATTGGGGAGGAGTAGTATGGAAGAAGTGAATGTTTTCAGATATTTGGGAGTTGACATGTCAGCAGATGGATTTATGAAGGATGAGGTTAATCATAAAATTGATGAAGGAAAAAAGGTGAGTGGTGCATTGAGGTATATGTGGAGGCAAAAAATGTTATCTATGGAGGCAAAGAAGGGAATGTATGAAAGTATAGTAGTACCAACACTCTTATATGGGTGTGAAGCTTGGGTTGTAAATGCTGCAGTGAGGAGGCGGTTGGAGGCAGTGGAGATGTCCTGTCTGAGGGCAATGTGTGGTGTAAATATTATGCAGAAAATTTGGAGTGTGGAAATTAGGAGAAGGTGTGGAGTTAATAAAAGTATTAGTCAGAGGGCTGAAGAGGGTTTGTTGAGGTGGTTTGGTCATTTAGAGAGAATGGATCAAAGTAGAATGACATGGAGAGCGTATAAATCTGTAGGAGAAGGAAGGCGGGGTAGGGGTCGTCCTCGAAAAGGTTGGAGGGAGGGGGTAAAGGAGGTGTTGTGGGCGAGGGGTTTGGACTTCCAGCAATTGTGCGTGAGCATGCTAGATAGGAGTGAATGGAGACAAATGGTATTTGGGACCTGACAAGCTGTTGGGGTGTGAGCAGGGTAATATTTAGTGAAGGGATTCAGGGAAACCGGTTATTTTATATAACCGGACTTGAGTCCTGGAAATGGGAAGTACAATGCCTGCACTCTAAAGGAGGGGTTTGGGGCATTGGCAATTTGGAGGGATATATACGTAGTGGACGTGGGAGTGGACGTGTCAGCGGATGGGTCTATGAAAGATGAGGTGAATCATAGAATTGATGAGGGGAAAAGGGTGAGTGGTGCACTTAGGAGTCTGTGGAGACAAATAACTTTGTCCTTGGAGGCAAAGACGGGAATGTATGAGAGTATAGTTTTACCAACGGTCTTATGTGGGTGTGAAGCATGGAGCGGTTTTTAGCGTGTGTGCAGGTAAAAAATTTTAGATTAAAGCAAGGGCGGATTGATTAATGATAATGCCAACATAAGGGGGTTGTAGGTTAGAAAACTGAATAAAATTAAGTAAAGGACATGAGGGGAAAGTAAATTCCACCATTTGCTTGTGTCCATTTAAAAATTAAAAAAATTACATATTTTTAAAGGTCTGGTATTTTGTTTAGCCAGCATACCGAGGTTACTGTTTCAAAATACAAAGAGGAAATGTTTTATCAGTTTTGATGTGATATTGTCCTTGTTAAAATAACATAAGTTTAAGGCCTTGATTACAATGGTAAAACATACTTTCACAATGAAATATATATACCCCCTTGGTTTCTTTCCTTTATTCCAAGTTCTTTTATTCTTTTTCGGGGAAAACAAAATTTTTCCTTGGATGGATAGAAGAACTAAAATTTATAGGTTAAAATTCGGGGTTTTAAAAAGGTGGAAAAATGCTCCTTTGGATGACTGTGACCCACAACAGTTGGCTAACACCCAGGTGAACAGGAAAAAATGCCTGGAACTAGTGCTCATATTGGTGAGGTTAGTGGGGAGGATGTGGAAGAGTTGGTGGAGGAGGACAATGAAGAACTAACCACTGATGAGCTGCTAGATCATCTTCAACAGCAAGAGGCCAGACCTGAGGAAACTGCTTCGGAGGAGGGGAGAGAAATTGAAGAAGTTGCCTACTTCAAAGATTAAGGAAATGTGTGCAATGTGGTTTTAAAGTGCATACCGTTTTTGATAAAAATCACCCTGACACAGCTATTGCAAGCTGTGCTGTTGACTATTACACTGACAATGTTGTGAAACACTTTAGGAAAATCATAAAGGAACGAGAGGTACAGGCCTCTATGGACAGATATGTTGTGCGACAGAGGTCCAGTGACTCTGAAGCTGGTCCTAGTGGCATTAAAAGAAGAAGGGAAGTAACCCCGGAAAAGGACTTGCTACCTCAAGTCCTAATGGAAGGGGATTCCTCTTCTAAACACTTAGACCATCCACACTCTCCCCTCCCATCCCATCAATCATCACCAGATCTTCAATAAAGGTAAGTGTCATGTATTGTACATCTCTTCTTCAGTTTGTGTGTATTAAAATTAATATTTCATGTGGTAAAAAAATTTTTTTTTCATACTTTGGGGTGTTTTGCACGGATTAATTTGATTTCCATTATTTCTTATGGGGAAAATTAATTCGCCTAACGATAATTTCGCCTAACGTTGAGCTCTCAGGAACGGATTAATATCGTTAGGCAAGGGTCCACTGTACCTACTACACAAGCCATCGATCTCTTGCGCAGGAAAATTGACGATTCACTTGATCTTCCTATTCCAGCCAGTGATTTCATCGACCTTGTTGAACTATGTGTTGGCTTTACATGTTTCTCTTTCAAAAATCACCTCTTTCAGCAGACTTTTGGACTACCCATGGGTTTGCCACTCAGTGCCATCCTGGCGAACGTATACATGGAACATCTGGAAGCCGAGCGTTTTTCCACCATTATTCCTTGGTCTGTCACCTGGCTATGTTATGTTGATGACATTCTCCTCATAACTCCCAGATGCTTCAACGTTCAAGCTCTCCAAGACATGCTCAGCCAGGTCGAGCCCTCAATCCAGTTCACACTTGAAGAAGTCGACAACACTCTTCCTTTCCTTGATGTTCTTCTCTGCAAAGCTGACCATGAACTTCGTTTTAAAGTCTGTCGAAAACCCACCATCCAAAATGATCTTATCCACTTCTACTCTCACCATGACACCAAAACTAAACGTGGTGTAATTATAGGCTTTTTCCTGTGTGCACTCAGAATCTGCAACAGTGAGTTCCTTGAGGAAGAATGCACTATAATTGAACAAGTATTTTCCAAACTTCACTATCCTCGTCACTTCATCAGAGACTGCAGACGACAGGCATTAAACATCTTCAACACACCCAGGGAAGACACTGCCGATAAGAGATACATAGTCCTCCCCACCAACTCCATTGCCAAACACGTTTCCAACATCTTTTTCAGTACCTCATTCCAGGTATCTACCTCCACAATTATGACCATCAAGGACATTACCAGTAATAGACAGGACAAGCTTCCATCCTCTGCAGGGGTATACATAATCCTTTGTAATGACTGCAGCAAATTATACATGGGTGAAACATCAAGAGACCTCCAAACACGTATTTCAGAACACCAATACGCAAGCAGGTCTGATGATCCAAGGAATGCCTGTGTACAACATCGCAATTCACACAACCAATTAATCAACTTCAGAAACTCAAAACTTATCGCCAGAGAAGACAACACTCAATACCGAAGAATCCTGGAATCATCGCTTATCTCTATATCCAACAACTTCAACCAGAACAATGGCTTCTATAACATAGCTGGACCACTTGCCAAGAAACTTCTTCATCGCTATCCCACATAAGAACATAGGAATGGAGGAACACTGCAGAAGGTCTACTCACATACTTATCCAATCTCCCTTCCAAACTACCCAAGATTTTAGACTATAATCCCACTTGGTAGATCATCACATGCAGCATTCTGAACCTGACTATAAATACTCGTGTATCTTCCACCCCAGGTAGATCTGTTTGTGACTTGAAAATGCCCAATGTGTGGGTGAAACGTCGTCAATAAAGGATCACATTATACTGCAGATGTGTTTATATTTTCAGTGTAAGGCCTTGATGAAGAAACTTCAGGATTAGTATCTGAAGCAAAATTGTTCTATAACCTATCTCGAATTCTGCAAGTTTTCAAATAAGTTTTTTAGTATAACAGATATTGAAATCCACTGTAATGTCTTCAATACTCAAGACTTTACATTAATTATTATC
The DNA here is from genome assembly GCF_038502225.1 of Cherax quadricarinatus. Classification (NCBI taxonomy): domain Eukaryota; kingdom Metazoa; phylum Arthropoda; class Malacostraca; order Decapoda; family Parastacidae; genus Cherax; species Cherax quadricarinatus. The sequence goes on from NW_027195096.1 coordinate 196,534, forward strand.
ACTGGACCACAAGCCTAAATTAAATTAAATTACTTGGAATCAAATACAAAATTCGAGTTGACACAGTTACTTTTTGCTGATAATGTTGTGCTTTTGGGGAATTCTAAAGAAAAGTTGCAACAGTTAGTGGGTGAGTTTGGGAGGGTGTGTAAAAGTAAAAAGTTGAAAGTGAATATAGATAAGAGTAAGGCGATGAGGGTATCAAATGATTTAGATCAAGAAAAATTGGATATCACATTGGAGGGAGGGAGTATGAAAGAAGTGAATGTTTTTGGATATTTGGGAGTTGACTTGTCAGCAGATGGGTTTATGAAGGATTAGGTAAACCGTAGAAATGATGAAGGAAAAAGGTGAATGGTGTGTTGTGGTATCTGTGAAGATAAAGAGCATTATCCATGGAGGCAAAGAAGGGAATGTACAAGAGTATAGTGGTACCAACACTCTTATGTGGGTGTGAAGATTGGCTTGTAAATGCTGCAGTAAGGAGGCAGCTGATGGTAGTGGAGATGTTGTGTCTAAGGGCAATGTGTGGTGTAGATATTATGCAAAGAATCCGTAGTGTGGAAATTAGGACGAAGTGTGGAGTTACTAAAAGTATTAGTCAGAGGGCTGAAGAGGGGCTGTTGAGATGGTTTGGTCATTTACAAAGAATGGAACAAAGTAGAATGACTTGGAGAATGTATAAATCTATTGGGGAAGGAAGGCGGGGTAGGGGTCATCCCTGAAAAGGTTGGAGGGAGGGGGTAAAGGAAGTTTTGTGGGCAAGGGGCTTGGACTTCCAGCAAGCTTGCATGAGTATGTTAGATAAGAGTGAATGGAGACGAATGGTTTTTGGGACCTGACAAGCTGTTGTTGGAGTGTGAGCATTCTAGAAACTGGAAAAATTTACAGTGACATGAGTGTCACATATTGACAATAAAACCCGCACTGTTAGGCTATACCTGTAAATATATTGTCAAACATGCTGTGCTCGCTGATACAATCCTCTCTGAAATACAATGAGAGAATAGTAACAACAGTAGACACCAGTAAATAGAGTTAAGTGAAAGGACACAAATGCAACTAATGTGACATTTTATTGTGGCAACGTTTTGCTCTCCAGGAGCTTTATCACACTGTAACGGCTTGATAAAGCTCCTGGAGAGCGAAACATTGCCACAATAAAATGTCACATTAGTTGCATTTGTGTTCTTTTACTTAAAATATTGTCAGTAATTCTACCAATATTAATGTAGTACATATATAGAATTGCCAGTTAGTAATTTTCTGAGTTGCTACTTATGATTAGTAATGTAAATACGTATATGGTGATTAATATTTTTCATTTGAGTTGCCAATTAGTACTTTCCTGAGTTGCTACTTATGAGTAGTAATGCAGATACAGTGGAGCCTCAGCTTACGAGTTTAATCCGTTCTGTGACCTTGCTCATATCCTGATCTGCTCATATGCTGAGTCAAATTTTCCTCATTTAAATTAATTGAAATGTCATTAATCCGTTCCAACAGAATTCTTGCTCTGGGAGGCAGGACAAAAATACTTCAATATGATGCTAATATCAACTCTATGGCTTATTTATCTATCACAATTCTTCTAAAATGAAATAATAAACAATATAAATAACATAGAAACCTGATATATACTCTAGAATGAATAAAATATGTCACTATGTGACAAGTGGTGGTGGCCATTCCCTACCTCAACGGCCACCTTGTTGTGGGTCAGCGGGGGAGACCTCCTACCATCCCCTGCCATCCCCCGACACTCCTGACACCACCATCCCAGCTTTTGTGAATGCATGTTCAGTTCCACTTCTCTCCTACAAGCTAGCTGTGTTGTGAATTGTGTTTTGATCTTTTAATTACCTTATCTCGTATCTGCCAAGCAATCATGACACCCAGTAAGCATACCAGTGTTGCTGAAAGTGGCAAGAAAAGTTATAAGCATTTAAGTCTTAGAATTAACGAAGGAAACAGAGACAAGACATAACCAGTGGCGGTAATGAAGCGTCACTTTGTGCACATAAAATGAGGTAAATATGAGTTTGTGTGATTGACTGACTGACTTAATGAATGACTTACTGACTTGACTTACTGACTGACTGACTGACTTGACTGAATGACTTACTGACTTGACTGAATGACTGACTTACTGACTTACTGATTTGACTGATTTGACTGACTGACTTACTGAATGGCAAAGTTAGACTTTTTCACTGAAGAGGACCCAGAAACAGTGTCCAGAGCAGCTTATGCCTTAATGTCAGTTGTATAATGTACTGCAAGGTAAAATAGACAGGAAATCCATTACAGAATTTATGCACACTCTAGTACAACTATCAACTAAAGTACCAGTACCTCTACCATCCACCTCAGCCCAGTAGAACCACAACATAACTCTCCACTCTCTTCACAATCATCGACAAACACCAGCACCCAATTTAAGGTAAGAAGTATTATTATTTCTGTTGCAGTTACAATCTTAAGCAGTTTATAAAAACAATGCATCACGAAAATGAACTAAAATTATGTATTCACTTTTATTTTTCTAAAATCTGGAGGTCAAAAAAAAAAGTTGTTTGAGGGGGATGCTCGCAGCCTGAATTTTTGCTCGTATCCAGAAACAAAAAAATTGAACGAACGACTGCTTGTATACTGAAAAACTCGTATGGTGGGGCACTCATAAGCCGAGGTTCCACTGTAAATGTGTGTGTGTGTGTGTATATATATATATATATATATATCCAAGATGAGACCACAGCCCAAGCACTAAGAGACAAGCATCCAACCAGGGACACCATAGCCATCAACAACAACCCTGAGGAAGACCCCATTACTGAACAATTAATTTTGCCTGAATCGGAAGTCTATAAGGCGATTGTGTCATTTCCTGCAGGATCTGCAGGAGGTTACACTGGAATTCGACCTCAGCACCTCAAGGAGATGGTAAATCCAGTACTCGGTGCATCTGCATCACTTCTTCTCACCGAGTTGACAACTTTCGTCAACAACTGCCTGGCTGGGCGAATCCCAGAAGAAATTAAACCTTTCTTTTTTGGAGCCTCACTGTGTGCCTTGAAGAAGAAGGATGGGGGAATCAGACCCATTGCGGTTGGAAACACTCTTCACTGTCTCGTTGCCAAAGCATCAGTAAGAAACATTCGCCTAGAAGCTGCCAGTTTACTCCAGCCACACCAACTGGGCTTTGGGGTCCCTCAAGGCAGTGAAGCTGCAGCTCATGTGGCAAGGGCCTACATCAGGGACCTACCAGAAGACAAGGCCGTAGTCAAACTTGACTTTAGAAATGCCTTTAATATGGTAAAGAGAGATGCTGTCTTGCCAGCTGTTCGGTATCGCTTCCCCAGTCTTTTTCCCTTCATTTCAGCTGGCTACAGCAAACTCTCAATTCTTTTGTTTGGAGAACATGAAATTCTCTAATCAGAAGGTGTTCAGCAGGGTGACCCACTCGCTCCACTTCTCTTCTGCTTGGCAGTAAGAGAACTAACTTCCAGCCTAAGCAGCGAGCTCAATATCTGGTACCTGGATGATGGCACTCTGGCAGGTACTGAAGAGTCCCTGGTAGGGGACCTACAACTGGTGAAAACACAGGGAGAAGACGTGGGACTCATCCTCAATCCCTCCAAGTGTGAAATCATCACAGCAAACCAGGAAATAATCAACGCTGTGCGAAGAATCCTCCCAGAAGTCTCTACTACCACTCCGTCCAACAGTACCCTCTTGGGAGCACCGCTGGGTCACCAGGCCATCAACACAGTCCTCAAGGACAAATTGAATGACCTGATGAGAATGGAGGAGAGAATAAGCAATCTTGATGCCCATGATGCTCTGTATCTCCTCACAAGGTGCCTTACTATTCCAAGACTCACTTACTTCCTCAGGTGTGCACCCTCTTTTGACAACCCAACACTCGACGAATATGATGCACACCTGAGGTCAACCCTTAAGAAGGCACTGAACCTGTCACTAGAGGATCAGCAATGGGATCAGGCAACCCTCCCAGTACGACTGGGAGGTATAGGGGTGCGCAAAGCAACGCATGTTGCTTTACCTGCTTTTCTGTCTTCATGTTTGGCTTCCAGTGCTTTAGTCAAGAAGATTGTTCCCGAATGCTTGAGAGACATGGTAGGAGCTCAAGACCCCAGGTTTACTGAAGCAGCAATTCGGTGGGACACCCTTACAGATTCCTCCAGTAGACCAGCTCCTCCCAAAGAACACAAACAGTCCCACTGGGACAAACCGATCATGGAAAAAATCACTAACACAATGCTCTCCAATGCCTCAGGAAAGGACAAAGCTCGTCTCCTGGCAGTGAAGGCACCACACTCAGGAGATTTCCTGTTTGCTGTTCCCAATTCCTCCTTGGGCACTCGACTAGACCCACAGGCCATTTGGATTGGTGTTGCTCTTCGCCTAGCCGCCCCCATCCTCACCGAACATAGGTGTATTTGTGGCAGGGCGACAGCTGATCAATTCGGACTTCATGGTCTCGTGTGTCACACAGCAGAAGGGAAGTATGCCAGGCATGAGGAGGTCAATGATATCATAAAGAGAAGCCTCGCCACAGCCCGTTGCCCAGCTCAACGGGAGCCCCAAGTGCAGAGGTCTGACGGAAGTCTGAAGCGTCCTGATGGAGCCATTATGCTACCTTGGAAGGATGGAAAGCAGATTGCCTGGGACTACACATGTGCCGCCACATTGGCAGACACCTACTTGCCATACTCCGTAGTGGAAGGGGGTGGAGCTGCCAGCCACAGGGAGATTCAGAAGATCCGCAAATATGAAGACCTTCCCCCTTGCTATAACTTTATCCCAGTAGGGTCAGAGATCCTTGGAGCATGGGGCAAGTGTGCTCTAAAGTTCCTAATAGAGCTGGGTGAAAAGCTCATCATAGAAACAAAGGACCACAGGGAGACCAGCTTCCTCTTCCAGAGACTCAGTGTTGCGATCCAGAGAGGAAATGCCTGCAGCATTCTGGGCACGCGGCCCACCGCTGGGGAGCTGGACGAAGTATTCGAGATGTAGCTCTGAGTTACCTATGTTGTTTTACTTTGTATCGTAGTTTTGTGAATGTTCTGTCAATGTATTTTGTCTTTAAATAAAATATATATATATATAATATAGGGGGTGGTAGGAGAAAATTCTCAAACAGCTTCAGGGAGAATATTGAGTTTTCCCTGAAGCAAGATTATTCTTTTCTCTGAGGATGAGGGTCCCTATAACAGTTCTAGAGGTGGTACCTCCCTATATATATATATATATATATATATATATATATATATATATATATATATATATATATATATATATATATATATATATATACATACACACACACACACACACACACACACACACACACACACACACACACACACACACACACACACACACACACACACACACACACACACACACACACACACACACACACACACACACACACATACAAAATATACCAAACTGCCAATATTGGCAGTTTGGAGGGATATACTGTGTATCTTTATACGTATATGCTTCTAAACTGTTGTATTCTGAGCACCTCTGCAAAAGCAGTGATAATGTGTGAGTGTGGTGAAAGTGTTGAATGATGATGAATGTATTTTCTTTTTGGGGATTTTCTTTCTTTTTTGGGTCACCCTGCCTCGTTGGGAGACGGCCGACTTGTTGAAAAAATATATATATATATATATATAATTTTTTTTTTTCAACAAGTCGGCCATCTCCCACTGAGGCAGGGTGACCCAAAAATAAAGAAAATCCCCAAAACGAAAATACTTTCATAATCACTAAATCCCATCCCTGGCAACACACCCCCCCACTCTTCATAGATCTAAACTTACTCCCTGTTCAGTACATCCACACTTACTACTGTGCAATCTACATCTACAGGACCAATATTAACCTTGACCTAAAACGCTTTCTTGATAGTTGCGACAGAACCCACAGGCACAACACCAGACACAAACATCTCTATGACATTCCCCGTGTCCGACTAAACCTTTACAAAAATTCAATGTACAGGTCTCCCTCAACATTCACGTTTTCAACTTTCACGGGCTTCACACATTCGCGAATTCCCAACTGCCAAATTCCCAGCCACCAAATTCCCAGCCGCCAAATCATGTTTAAGTTTCCCGCCACCTGCGAGTCCCTACTACCCTCCCTCCGACCCCCGCAACTGGCAGCCAGCCCTCCCACCACTCAGTGTGGTGAGTGTTTTGTTTGTTCATTATTTGCTATTAAACTACAGTATAAATAATGTAAACCCATTCATGACTGAATATTGGAATGGCTATTAGGAAAGGTATTAGACGGTGACATCATGTGTTTACTCTTGAACACTGCAAAGAATTAAACATTTCTGCTACAGCTAATAATAATAATAGTAATAATAATAATAATAATAATAATAATAATAATAATAAATATGATATAATTGAAGAAGGAAATTGTACAAAAATACGAGGGAGTGGTTGACACATCGTCAGTGTGACTTTGTTTATGCTGGAGTGAACATTAGTCTCCCTGCTCTTCCAAACATTTCACAATAATTCATTGTATTTGGTGCTTGTAGATTGAGTGTGACTGGAGTGGTAGAGTCAGTGATTGAGGCAATGGTATTTAATAACATACATGTTAATAATAATACATGTTATTAATAATATGTACTATTATTATTTATAACATATATGTTATTAAATACATACATGTTAATAATAATACATGTTATTAATAATAACATGTACTATTATTATTTATAACATATATGTTATTAAATACCACTGCCTCAACTGCTGGATTATTGTGAAATGTTTGGAAGAGCAGGGAGACTAATGTTCACTCCAGCATAAACAAAGTCACACTGACGATGTGTCAACCACTCCCTCGTATTTTTGTACAATTTCCTTCTTCAATTATATCGTATTTATTATTATTATTATTACTATTGTTATTATTAGCAATAGCAGAAATGTTCGATTCTTTGCAGTGTTCAAGAGTAAACACATGATGTCACCGTCTAATACCTTTCCTAATAGCCATTCCAATATGCAGTCATGAATGGGTTTACATTATTTATACTGTAGTTTAATAGCAAATAATGAACAAACAAAACACTCACCACACTGAGTGGTGGGAGGGCTGGCTGCCAGTTGCGGGGGTCGGAGGGAGGGTAGTAGGGACTCGCAGTGGTGGAGTCTGTGGTATTTAATAACATACATGTTATTAAATAACATACGTTATTAAAGCATAACATGTATATTAGTACAATTTACGACGTTTTCATGTATTTTATGATTATTCATGGTTCAACAAGTTAAGGAAGCAGTATTGTAATATATTTCCCTACAATATATTGGGGCACCAAACATTCACGGTTTTTCAACATTTGCGAGGCTCTTGATCCCCTAACCCTCACGAATGTTGAGGGAGACCTGTATGTCAAAGGCCCTAAAATCTGGAACACCCTACCTGAAAATTCTAAAACTGCAGACACATTCATCACCTTCAAAACTACCATCAGAAAACATCTTATCTCCCTGATACACCCTGTCAACTAATTACACGAATACCACCTGGTGGTTAACACTTACACTCACTCACCCATTTGACCATAAACAGAAATATCAATCTCAATCTCAAAATAATGAATCTTAACTAGTCATAAGTTGGCCTGTGATACTCCAATACTGAAACTATGTATAGTGCCAAAACAAAAGCATTCACATTGCTAAACTCACAAACTAGTATTTAGTCACTTAGCCATAATACCAACTTACCTCATAATTTTGTAATATTTTAAACTTAAGATTTAATTTAAGTCTGCCTGAAATGCCTAGCCATGCTAAGTGTTCTAGTGGTACACTCTGTAATTATTATTTTACTACATGTAAACCACACAATAACCAAATTCTGTAAACTCAGCATTGTAATCCTTATAGAGAATAAACTTTGAATTGAATTGAATCATTCAACACTTTCACCTCACTCATACATAATCACTGTTTTTGCAGAGGTGCCCAGAACACAACAGTTTAGAATCACATACGTATAAAGATACACAACATATCCCTCCAAACTGCCAATATCCCAAACTCCTAGTTTGAAGTGCAGGCATTGTACTTCCCATTTCCAGGACTCAAGTCCGGCTATATAAAAATAACCGGTTTCACTGAATCCCTTCACTAAATATTACCCTGCTCACACTTCAACAGTTCGTTAGGTCCCAGATACCATTCATCTCCATTCACTTCTATCTAACATGCTCATGCATGCTTGCTAGAAGTCCAAGCCCCTCGGCCACAAAACCTCCTTTACCCCCTCCCTCCAACCTTTTCGAGGTCGACCCCTACCCCGCCTTCCTTCCCCTAGAAATTTATATGCTCTCCGTGTCATTCTACTTTGATCCATTCTCTCTAAATGATCAAACCACCTCAACAACCCCTCTTCAGCCCCTGACTAATACTTTTATTAACTCCACACCTTCTCCTAATTTCCACACTCCAAATTCTCTGCATAATATTTACACCACACATTGCCCTAGGACAGGACATCACTACCTCCAACCACCTCCTTGCTGCAGCATTTACAACCCAAACTTCACACCCATATAAGAATGTTGGTACCACTATACTTTCATACATTCCCTTCTATGCCTCCATAGATAATTTTTTTTGTCTCCACATATACCTCAATGCACCACTCACTTTTCTTCCTTCATCAGTTCTATGGTTAACCTCATCCTTCATACATCCATCTGCTGACACATCAACTCCCAAATACTATCTGAAAACATTCACTTCTTCCATACTCCTCCTCTCCAATTTGATATCCAATTTTTCTTTGTCTAAATCATTTGATACCCTCATCACCTTACTCTTTTCTAGGTTCACTTTCAACTTTCTTCCTTTACGCATTTTCCCAAACTCGTCCACTAACCCTTGCAACTTTTCTTTAGAATCTCTCATAAGGACAGTATCATCAGCAAAAAGTAACTGTGTCACTTCCCATTTTGTATTTGATTCCCCATATATACATACATATTTTCATTCTGCAAAAAATTACTTTATAACTTTTTGATTTTCAGTATTCTTACTTAAGAATTACTACATTTTTTACAATTTTTTGAGTACTGTATTATACATTGCAGTGCAAGAGATAATATGGCAAACTTTTGCTTTCATGCATTGAAATTTTTTTAATTTCTTTATCTAGGATGATCTGGCTGATGATGACACGATGATTCTGGATGATGGGAACCAGGTCTTCCTCTGGCTGGGGTCCAAAGCATCAGATGTTGAAATTAAGCTGGCTCTTAAATCTGCTCAGGTAATTTACTAAATGATGCAGTACTTTTTTAGTAATTTACCGGTTTGAGAGTGATAATGGGCTTAAGTCCTGAAGGAGAGAGATACAGGGTGTGGACTCTGAAGGATGGATGGGTGGATGGGGATGTTGTAGTTCAGAGAGTGATTTGAATGGTTATGTCAACATACTAATGGCAGGCAGCTATTAAATGAATGATTTCTTTTTTGAGTCGCCCGACATTGGTGGGAGACAGCTTTGGTAAAGTAAAAAAAAGCATGAATAAAGAAGATTGAAAAACAAGGCATTATTTGGGCAGTGTTTTAATTTTAAGTACAGCTTTTGCAGCTTTCGAGTTACAAACACTTGATTTACGAAAAAGTTTCAAGAATGCAGTGACACAGTGTGTGAGGGGAAGCCTTGTATCAAATCATGCTTTATTTCTACTTTATTCACAAAAGTGCAGTAAACCCATGTGTGAGATTCCGTATGGGCTGTTTATTCATAGCTTTTCCTATTTGATGAATGTTGTTAGTAGGTGTTTATTGTCTTGCTTCTAAAAATGCTAAACTTATTGCAGCCCCTTACCTGTACCCAACTGTTTTCTGAGCTCTAGTCTATGTTGCCTGTTTTTCTGTTGTACTGGGAAAGTACTTTATTTTTTATTTTGACTCGGATCAAGCTGTTCAGTCTACAGTTACAGTTCATTTCATTTTGCTTCTCTAAGTTCTTCTCCAGTTCCCTCTACCCTTTTGTTGTCCCCCTACTTGGTACATTCCATCATCGCCTCAATCTTTACTCACCCTCCTCCTTCCATCTCCAATATCATCCCAATATATTGAGGAGACTAGACCATTGATGGGCAGAAGAGAGCGGTCAACCGGTGTCATCTGTGACGCTAATTGCACTTGCTGGCAGGATTGTTTCTGTCGTTACTTTGGCTTCCTCTACAAGTGCAGTCTGGAAAAAAGTACGGAAACTGAGGGGTAAATACTCTCCCGACCTGGCTCCCGTTATTCGGATTTCTGGTGTTGCTCTAGCAAACCCTCTTGACATTGCCACTGAAATTGGTTATCTTGTCCATATCTCTCTGGGGCTCCATCTATGCCCCTTGTTTTTTTCCTCAAAGTCTGCCAGAGAGTTAGAGCCCTTAAATTTTTCTTCTATTAGAGAAGAATCTTATAATGTGCCTTTTACACTTCTGGAACTGGACGTAACACTCTCCACTTGCCGGTTATTGGCAGCTGGGCCCGACGGCATTCATATTCGTATGCTCCAGCATTTACATCAGTCAGTCCTTGCTGTCCTCTTATCACTCTTTAATCTTATTTGGTTGCAAGGAGTTCTTCCTCAGCTGTGGAAATCTGCCATTGTTCTCTCTTTCCGCAAACTGGATACTACGGGACATGATGCTTCTCACTATCATCCCATTACTCTTAACAGTGCCATTTGCAAGGTGATGGAATGTCTGATAAATAGACGTTTGATGTGGTATTTAGGACACACAGTAGTCTCTCCACTAGTCAATATGGCTTTCGTAAGGGCCATTCTACTATTGACCCCTTACTACGCTTGGATACGTATGTTTGTAATGCCTTTGCCAATGACCATTTAGTTATTGCAGTCTTTTTTGACCTTCAGAAAGCATATGACACAACATGGAGGTACATGTAACATCTTGGCTCAGGCCCACTCCTTAGGCCTCTGAGGCAATCTACCATTTTTCCTTAACTTCTTAAATGAGAGTCATTTCCATGTTTGGGTTAAAAATATGATTTCCCTGGACTTTGTCCAAGCTGAAGGTGTCCCCCAAGGAATGTGTTCTGAGCACACTTTTCTCCTTGCTATAAATGATCTGGCATCTATTCTTCCACCTAATATTTGGTCATCACTCTATGTTGATGACTTTGCTATAGCTTGTGCAGGCGCTAACTTTCACCTCATTGCTGTTTCTCTCCAGCATGCAGTCAACCATGTTTCCAATTGGACCACTACTCATGGGTTTAAATTTTCTAGTACTAAAACTCACCAAATTACTTTCACTAGAGATTCTGTTGTCTCTTATCATCCATTGTACCTATATGGCTCGTGTATCTCAGAACGTGATACGGTCAGGTTTCACGGCCTTCTGTTTGACCATCGGTTATCCTGGAAACCTCACGTTACCTCCCTGAAGGCAACTTGTCATAGCCAGCTGAACCTCCTTAAAACCCTCGCTCATCTTTCATGGGGGGCTGATCATTGAACTCTCCTTCAACTATATTTGGCCCTAATTTTATTGAAACTCGATTATGGCGACCAAATATATTCAGCAGCCTCTCCTGCAACTCTTCTAGCCTTAATTCCATCCATTACCAGGGATTACGTTTATGTCTCAGTGCTTGTTGCTCTTCACCAGTTGAGAGCCTCTTTGCAGAGGTGAATATTCCATCTTTGGCCAATCGCTGTGATGCTCATTGCCTTCGCGATTATGTTCACTCTCATGACTTCTGCAATTCTTCCATATATAGGATAGTCATTGATGTTAGTAGACATTGTTTGTTTGTTCGTCGCCCATTTACTCTGTCCATTTTCTGTTTGCCTACATTTGCTTGTCTTCTCTTCAGTTACCACCTTTCTATGTTCATGTAGCATCTCACTTTTCCCTACCCCTTTGTTCTTTCCCACTGCCATGTGTGAAAGCTCAACTGCCTCCGGTGGCTTCTCGCTCTCATTCTCTTAACCACTTCCGCTCTCATTCTCATGTTATCGCAGTGTACATCAATGGTTCCAAGTCTTCTGACAGCGTCGGATTTGCAGCAGTGTTTCCAGACAGCGTCATGCGAGGGCATTTATTCTCGGCTAGCATTTTTACAGCTGAATTTGTGTGCCATTCTCGTAGCACTTAGCCGTATTGCATTCATGCCTGTGTCACCATTTGTGGTCATTCAGACTCCCTTAGTGCTTTACAGGCTATAAGAAAATTTGATACACCTCATCCCCTGGTTCTTCATATCCAACTTTGGTTACACTGTATCTCTAGCAAGCGCAAATGTATTGTTTTTTGTTGGGTCCCCAGTCATGTTGACGTACAGGGCAATGAACAGGCAGACACTGCTGTGCAGTCAGCAGTACATGACCTCCCAGTTACATATAGAGGTGTTTCATTTGCATCCATTGGCAACAATGTTGGCCTGATCTGCTACATAACAAATTACATTCTATTAAACCAAGTATAGGTTTCTGCCTGTCTCCTTGTCATCAGTGTTGAGGTTGAGAGACTACTCTCTCCCATCTTCGCATTGGCCACACTTGTCTTACGGGTATCTCATGGAGAGGTGCCCTGTTCCACTCTGTGAGAATTGTCAGGTTCCAGTTTCTGTTAGCCATATTCTGTTGGACTGCCCACTATCTCATTGAGCACACAGAATTTACCTCCAACATCATCACCACTCTACTGTCCTTACTGTACCCTCCCTTCTTGCTGATGGACCCTCCTTTAACCCAGACTCTCCTGTTGACTTTTTGACAGCAACTAATTTGTTGCACAAACTCTGATGATGCCTCTAGTATGCCTCACAGCCCTTTCTACCTCATTCTCTTGCTACCCTCTACTCCTGCACTATTCCCTGCCCCCACTGCACTCCATGACCTAATAATAATTCATCTCCCTCTTGCTACCTAATACCCCTGCACCCTTCCCTGCCCTGCTGCGCTGTATGACCCTTGTAGGTTTAGCACTTCGTTTTGATTTTATATAATAATAATAATTAAACATCACAATATATTTGTTTTATTAGAAGATTGTAGAGAACTTGAATGTGCTTGTGTATTTTAGAATGTTGATCTGTTTCGAAAGTTTGAATTAGACATGCACTGTGCGTCTCCTATTTTGCCATTTTTCCCACATAACAACCTGTGTTTCTTTTTGGGTCACCTTACCTTGGTGGAAAATGGCAAAAAAAACAGGCTTGTAAATGCCTCTTCTGATTTACCTAAAATCTTCAATGCCAATATTTAAATGCATTACAAACTTATGCCACCATCTGCTCCAGTCATATGCAGCAAGTCACAGGGCACAGGAATTATGCAATATGGGAATATCTTTTTCAGATTGCACAGCACCTGACATACTTTTAATTACTGTACAGTCTTACCTCACTTAGTGACGTACTCATTAACTGGTGAAGGGCTCTCTGACCAGTGTGCATACCTAAATAATGTACATGTATATTAGAGCTGATTTTCTCTATTACAGTATACAGTATGCTACTGTATAAACATTTAAAAATATACTAAAAATGTTATAACTGGTGCAGTGGTGACATTAAAAATATCAAAGATGGTTGACACAAACCCACTACCATTATAGTAGGTTCCTTGCTTAGCGACAAATTCGTTTACCGATGTTGTCCTAGGAATGGAACTCTATTGTTAAGTGAGGAGAGGCTGTATTATATTAAAAGACAAGTGCCAGACTTATTCTGGGTGGTATAGAATATGTACTTGCACTTACTTTTGATGTAGGAAAAAACTATTATTATCCAGCAGGTCGCATGGCCCAACTAACATCGTCCTCCTTGCATGAAAGCTTCCCTTTAAGAAAGTAAATGTGTGGCATGACCCATCAAAGACCATCTAATAATGTTGGTCAACAGAATCTGGCATGTAATGGCATGTCGTCTGATGGTTTACTGAGGAATAGTTCAAATCCGAGTGCACAACTGGTAATTGTGGGAAATGGCATATGCACTGTTTATGGCTGTTGAGGCAGTGTGTATTGTGTGAAGGGTCATGTGGCCAGCTGTGGCATAGAATATTAGTAGTTTTGTGGGAAAGTGGTAAGCCTATAGGGAGTTCAACCTCTGGAGAATGGGAGGTAATCATGTTTAGAGTCAAGGAAAAGAAGGGTATAGTAGATGCAGTTACTAGGATCAAGAGCTCTTCACTGGCATCAAGGCACTAACCCTGAAGAAAAAAATCTTCCAGTGTCATAGAGAGAACTTAAAAACAGCTTTGAATACCCCCCTATCCTCCTTCCCTGCCCTCATCCCTTAAACTAAATGCTACAGCTTTGTAATTTGAGTTCATGTATTTTCTGATAAGGAAGGAAATTATCAGTTTTGTAGAGCACTTTGATTTGGAAGATCATTTAGAGCTCTTGGCAAAAAAAAAAAAAAAAAAATTACAAACCACCAGCACTATCAAAACACCCAACATAGATACAATATGTTCTGTCAGACATAATTAATATAATGCCAGCTTTTCTTTATTGCAGGTATATGTTCAGAATCTGAGAGTGAAGCAACCTGAACTTCCCCGAAAGTTGCTGTGCACTTTTAAAGGTAAGGAGTCCAAGAAGTTTTCCCGCTGCTTCCACGGATGGGGAGAGTTTAAAACTACGAGAGAATAGAGGTCAACACATTTTCACAAAGAAACTATGCCTGATTTACTAAGGTAGATCTGTATAATTATAGGTTGCAGAAGCATCTAAACTGTTTGTAGATCAGCAAATTCAAATGGCTGTGCCTTTTAATTCTTACAATAGGTGCTTATCATTGCCAAAATATTTATCATATTTCTTATGACTTGCTATTCACTTGTTACTGTATGTAGCAGTATCCCAGAATTGATAATTGTAAACCTAAGAATTAAGTATTTCATGCATTAATACTTCATGGATCTGTATTTAAATATTGCACAAGATTAACATAATTGCTTAAAATTTGTGGTCATTCAAGCAATTACAATATTTGTAAACAGTAGCTGGGAAACTGCAGATTAACTTCATTATTATATTTACAGTTGATCTGGTTTAGCATATTGTATATACGTACTACATTTATTATATTCACAAAAATGCTCTCATGGGTTTGTTAATGTTAACTAGATTTGGTTGAAATATGCATATATATATGCAGAGCAAAATTTTTTATTGAAAGCTTCATCTATACATTTTTGAATCGATACAAAATGACACGTACAAGAATATTAATATTACTATGAGGTCAAGCATGAGCAAATGAGTTGTTGGGAGGGGACATGTGAGATCACTGTGAGCAGTGAGTGATACTGTATTGTGTGTAGCCTGAGTAGGCTAGGGAGCACTGCAGGGTATTACATCTTTATGCATGGGACCATTTATGGATTGTTCTTGTAGAAGAATAATTAAGAATTAGAATAGCTTAGAAGCATTTTTGTCATGTTTTGTCTGTCTCCTAGTGCTAACTTAGCATCTTCCTTAACATCAGGAGTTCCTGTAACCTAATTGCAAGACTGTAAGATGTCTTGCCCACACTTTTCTGTTAGATTCTGCAAGGTACGGTGTAAACTCATGCACTGCCATCATCCAAGCGGTTGAACTGTAGTCTGGTAAGGTCTCAAATGGTGCTCATTTTATGACAGCAACTCCTGTGTTACTCCTAGAGTTGATGCAGTTTATTCCAGTGTAATGTAATGGGATGACAAGGCTAATTTTTTTTTTTTTTCATTCTGCGTGGTGACTACTGTGTGTGCTTATTTTCAGCAATTTCTGATGTGCATGTGAAACATAAGCATCATTGGTTTTAAGAAACATTCTTTAAAGATATTTGGAGCTGCAATTCGTGTTGATTTCAGGAAAAAGCCCATGAGTGTGTCTTGCTTAGCAGTTAGGCCACTGTGTGAAAAGTAATATGCAAGATCATTTTTGTTTGCAACTTTTCCAAGAGTAGCTCAGAGAGTTGCAGTCATGACATAAGAGCACCATTAAAGGCCTTGCTAGATATAAATCTTGTACCCTAACAGCACAGATGTCTACACCATATCTTGCCAAACCTGTGGCAGGACATGTATAGGCGAGATGTTCTAGTCTGGTAGCAAGAAAACAGAACACCACTATGTTTGTAGAACATGAGTAATGTCTATGTTAGATGTACATTTTTGTCCATGAATAACATTGTGGAAATAAGCTTAGTACTTAGGGAAAAAACATGCAAAACAAAAATGCCTGGAAGCTGCCCATGATCTGCACACAGTAGTATTGAGAAGAGCGAGAATAGCTGAACCTATACTACAAAAACAAAATGTATCTACAAATAGTCCCATGCACAAAAATGAGGCATGTACCCAATAGGCCTCCTGCAGCACTCGCTTTACCCAGTAGGTGTCCAGCAGTGCTTACCCACCCTCCTCATCATGTACTAATCTCGCATTCGGCCTCATACTGGTTTAATAAATCTTGCCATGTGCCATTTTGTGTCGACTTGAAAAACCCAGTTATGCAGGTAGAGTATTTGTTAATTTCTGCTGTTGTTTTGGCTACATGCCATCTCTCCAATTTTAGATTTAATAAAATTATACTGTATTCACAAAGATTCAATAAAAATTTATTTATTTTAATAATTCATTTTACACTGAGTGCATCAATATTACATACATAGGCATTGCATAACCTCTACAGGTTTAGTGTGAATATAATTCATGGATTAGCACTAAATCCATAAGATAATATGTAGTGGGTGAGGACCAGGAGGTAATCAGATTTGATCTGAGAGAGAGGAAAGACTTTCACCAGCATGAAGGGGAGACCAATTTTAAGTGGATAATGGATTTGATTTCATTCATGGGAGGGAGGGGTTGGAAACACCAAACCTAGAGGAGTTAGTGCCTGGAGACTGGGAGGCAAATTTGGTTTGATCCAAGGGGACAAGTCAAGATTCTTTGGACCATGAGCCCCTCACTGACATCAAGCAATCTCCCTTGAGGGATGAATTTAATAATTAAACTGCATATTCTGAGTTAATAGGTTTATTTTCACTCTGCTTCTATTAGTTGTACATACGAATCACTATGATATCAAGGCAGGGTAGAGTTTGTGGGTTGGTGGCTGAAGTAACTGGGAAAGGGAAAGGTGAGAAAGGAAGGACAATTCCTCCTGAATGTCAGGAGTATTAAGGATTTGGGGAAGCCATCAATAATGAGGAATCTTTAGACTTTTCATTGAAGTCATCCTGGACGACTAGTTTTCCACTAATATTTGAGGATCTCCTTGGTAATACTCATGTTGTTTGATGAACTTGCATTTGACATGCACATTTACTGAAAAAATGTTCTTAAAATGCTGTGCCTCTACACTTAATTGGCTTACAGCTAACAGAATACAAAGAACTTTGTACCTCATAAAATTCACCAAAAAACTTGAATATTTATCAAGGGTATCACCCACAATTTTAATATAACTATTATAATCTTCTGGATAAACCAATCCACTATCATAGAACAACACTACAACTGTGCAAATCCATTTCTCCCTCGAGTTATGCTTGGCACCTCAGCCTGGTATCTAGCCCACATGCTTGCCAGGTGGAAACACTACTAACAAGTATAAAACCCATCTTATCAGATATTTGAACCAACTACCAGCAAGTAAAATCAATACAGTTTCTCAAAATCTTTCAAGTTGTAAAGATAAGAGCTCTTGATAGGACCCAGCACGACTGGGTACTACTGGCCAGACAACAGGATTATTTTTCTTCAACAATCTATGTGAAAATGGGTTGCACATCCTCTCGTTCCAGCAGTATTGTAATGTTATTGCCTTGTCTATAAATAGCTTCACAGCATAATGAAAGGTCAAAAAAAAAAAAAAGCACACATAATCAAACACACCATATTTCCTTGAAACACTGGGGCTGTCATTGCTTTGAATTTCTCTCTCTATAAACAAAACCTAGAACAAGATCATCTTATGATTCATTTATAAGCAAGACAAAACTGGCTAGCAATCAGGAGTTGCAATACTTGGCTACATTTGGTAAATGACATACCAAAAGCATTAAGCAAATATGGATATCATAGGTCTAATGGGTAAGAAATTGAAACTGGGAACATATAAAATAAAGTGTGTTTCACAATTATTTTGTCAGGACACAAAGAATGATACAGGCTATACTATTTCCTATCACAGGAGAGAAAAAACTAAAATAAGAGTGTTTCTAGAGAGGATCAGTTTTTTTTTTTGTTTTTACAGAAGCTAACACTGATGGAGCCTTTACATTCTTCATATATTTAATAGATTCTTTGGTAACCAATTTTTAAGAAATCAAACATAAGGTGCATAAATGGAACAAGTTTGTGTATTTATTTAAATCTGTAATAGGTATTTGTTGTATAGCTTACAACTGTTGCAAACTGGAACGAATTACCTCTTCTATAGTACAGGCATAGAATTTGTTTTTTACAAGTCCCTACAAAACTTTCATCACTATTTCACCTATTGGCTCCATTTGCACAGAAAGGAAATGACAATATAATGACAATTGTTGTGGCATAGGCTGTAATAACCCAGTGACACCCAGAGTCATCATAAGTTGCAATCTTCTCATATACAAATATTAAAATATAATTGTTTGTCCAATTTAAGAATACTCAGCCCCCACAAGTTTATTCTGAATAATAACAATGTTTCTTGTTATAGTAAACAATTTAATATTAGTATAAATATTTTCAATTCATATTTGTTACAGTATAGATAATATAATAGAAATATATGCAAAAATACTAAGAGGTTTTATCTGATTGCTGCATGTGATGATTCCAGGATATTCATATAAACTATTGCCACCTGCCACATTTGAGAAAATAACTAACCAGTAACTATATTTACACCATTTTTTCTGACTATGGCATTATCACTTGCCGTATGTGAATGCCACCATAGAGGACTCTGACACTTAACAACTAAATTAAGACCCTTCACTGCCACAACAAAGGGTGGAATCATTGTAACATTTGAAGATGACAATTAAAATATAAATATTCCCCACAAGTAGGAGCTAACATTTTGATGCGACATGTTAATTCTGAAAAATCTAGTTCTACATTTGTTCTTTATGTACAAGAAAGAAAAGGAAGTGTTCCTTTAACACTTCTTTTAATATGACACTGTCCCTCTCCATACAAGTATAGCATTATATCATTTACAAACCATATATAGCCTCTCAGACAAAGAAAAAATAAGGGAGTTCCATCTTATACTATACTACTCATCTTTAATACAAAGTTTCTAGAGAAACAATCTCTGCTCTCACAGGCAGAGTTAAACACTCGAGATACTGTACATATATGGCAGAGGTTTCACTACTCCCACACATTTCACCAATGTACATAAAAATAAAAATTAAAATGCAATTATTTTTCAATTTAATTTTTTGAACACCATCTCCATGGCCCATTATCAATGATCCCCAAATATTTATAATAATTTTATCAAACTAATGTTCACATCACTCTAAAACTTGTACTGTATTGCGTTATGGAAAAATAACATTAATTTCATCTATTCCACTGTGACACTTGGTAGCTGAGCTACAGGCCAAAACTATATTCTGAAAAAGTAATGAAGTACTGACATTTAATATGGCTATGCCCTATTATATACCATTCATAATATCGGCATAATAAACATGTCAAATCTGTTGATAAAAATCAATCAGTTGTAGGCATGAAGAAAAAGCCAAGTAATATTGTGTACATGCATGTCAGCATTTCTTTAAATGGTTGTCACTTTATCAAAAACTTAAATGCACTTAAACAGAAGATGAGCAAGAAAGCCACAATCACAGAGCAACTAATATGCATTAAACGTCATTCAAACATTTACTAATTTGCACGAAGCTCATTTCTGAAGCAACCTCCATAATCTCTTTCAGGTACATGACAATAGTCTCAATGGTGTGACACACTTACACCTAGGCACAGCTGATCCTTGGAACCTCTATTCTCTCACACATTGCTGTGATAAGACATGTCATTTGATGTCCACTAATGGAGTACATGGCCTCCTGCCAAGACAAATTATGCATATAACAGGCACTACAGTAGTATCCACTTCACAAGTCTTTCAGTCTTGCACCATTACCAGATGTCTATTTGTTTGAGTAATCTCAAACAAATCATTTTTTAATAATCCCTGAAGGAACATCTCAAACTTCACTATTTTCCCAGTAACAGACTCTAGGCCCTATGTATCAGAGATGCAAGTAATTATCTTCTTTAAACCATAACTTCTGGGTTAACTCACAGCTTGCACGAACTAATGATTTCATCCTGAGAACCACCTGTCTGACTTCATTATGGGATCACTATTTTTAGTTGGCTTGGAGAACTATGACTTGTGTTGCTGGGCTACCACTGCTCTAGCTGGCTTAAGAACATTTGACTGTCAGTGGGTTGGGGAGACAGGGTGAGAGCCAGAGTTACCTATCTTCATAAGGAGGTCCATCCCCTATCCATCCTGGGTCGTTTTCTTTTAGAAGTGGTTCAAGCAGGAGGCAGCCATAACAACACCCTCTGCCTTCTCCACAACCTCTTCTATATACTCAGTAGTATGGGGAGCAGCAGTCATAGTACCTACCACTACTGCTGTTCCAGTGCTAGTACTACTGTTTCTCTATTACTGCTCCATTAATTAGGACTAGTTATAATTGTCCAGCTGTAGTTGCTGTAGTCACTGCTTAACCTCGCCATTCACAGTCACATCCTCCACTGAAACAAAAATATATTATATAAATCTAAATGGTGTGTAAAACTTAAGTAAATATACATCTAACACAAACCAGGATGAATCCTACTAAGTTTCTGAACAAAGAACTAGGTCACAGTTTATTTATTTATTTATTATCACACTGGCCGATTTCCCACCAAGGCAGGGGTGGGCCCAAAGCAAAACTTTCACCATCAACTACTCCATCACTGTCTTGCCAGAAGGGTGTGCTTCTTTTTACACTACAGTTTTTGAATCCGCAACATTAACACCCCCTCCTTCAGAGTGCAGGCACTGTACTCCCATCTCCAGGACTCGTGTCCGCCTGTCAGGTTTCCCTGAACCTCTTCATAAATGTTACTTTGCTCACTCCAACAGCACGCTGTTATTAAAAACCATTTGTCTCCATTCGCCCTTATCAAACACGCCACATGCTGCTGAAGTCCAAGCCCTCGCACAAACTCCTTTACCCCCTCCCTCCAACCTTCCTTGGCCGAATTCCTCACTCGCCTTCCTTCCACTACAGACTGATACACTCTTGAAGTCACTCTGTTTCAGCTTCTGGACTTCTATGTCCGATCCACCTCAACAACCCTTCCCAGCCTCTGACAACAGTTTTGGTAATCCCGCACCTCCCTCCTAACTTCCAACCACGGTTCCTCTGCAGACATTCACACACACATTGCCCCCAGGACATGACATCTCCACTGCCTCCAGCCTTATCCTCGCAGCATTCATCACCCGCAGCCACACCCCATATAAGAGCCGCTGGTGAAAATGAGACTTGCATATTCCTTTGCCGTGGGCGAGCAAAGTTCTTGTCCTTACAGACTCCTATGCACCACTGCACTCCCTTTTCCTCATCACCTCTATGATTCACCTCATCTTTCATAGACCTATCCGCTGACACGTCCACTCCCAAATATCTGAATACACTACCTCCTCCATACTCTCCTCCAATCTGATATCCACCTTACATCACCTAATCTTTTATTATCCTCATAACCTTACTCTTTCCTGTATTCACTTTTAATTTTCTTTCTTTGCACACCCTACCAAATTCATCCACCAATCTCTGCAACTTCTTCAGAATCTCCCAAGAGCAATAGTGTCATCAGCAAAAAGCAACTGTGACAACCCCACTTTATGTTTGATTCTTTATCTTTAACTCCACGCTCTTGTCAAGACCCTTGCATTTACTTCTCTTACAACCCCATCTATAAATATATTATACAACCACGGTGACATCACACACATCCTTGTCTAAGGCCTACTTTTACTGGGAAATCATTTCCTTCCCTACATACCTAACTTGAGCCTCACTATCCTCGCAGAAAACTCTTCACTGCTTTCTCAGTAACCTACCTCCTACACCATACACCTGCAACATCTGCCACATTGCCTCTCATCCACCCCGTCACAGTTATAGCTTTTAAACATGTGTGTACACAATATCTAATCCTGCCTTACACACTGTCTTACCGGAAACATATTTTTGTTCACCCAATTGTAATAAAATGTTAAAATGTTTCTTTCTGTGTGCATACCAGCTTGAAAATCAATTTTTTATGATTTTAATCACTCCCCAATTTTCTTAACCCTTTTCAGGGTCCATGTCCTAGATCTACGGTTCTGAAGTCAGGTTTCAAACTGTAGATCTACGCTGAAGGAACTCAGTCAATTTGTAGATAACCCAGAGCAGTAAATTTGGGCCTAGATAATGAGAGAACACACATCTATGTGGTAAGTGTGCACCACATAAAACAAACTCTGCAGCATCAGTCCATAATGAGAGAAAACAAAACTGCAAACTGTAATTTGGATATTAAAAACAGCAACACTGTGGTGTTTTTCGATGTTTTTTACAGTTGTATTCGCAATGTTTTTGGTCTCATTTGATAGAATGGGAATATATATAAATTAAGCAGGAATAGAGATGATTTCTGATTCGCTTAGTAGTGAAATGGCTTGAAACTGAGCTCAAAGTAGCAGAAATGTTCACTTGCCAATGTTGAAGAGTAAACAAATGTCGCCACTTGAAGTCTAATACACGCTAGCTAGTGGATCTAAAATACGCTCATAAATGTGCTGGATATTGCAGCGTAGTAGGTAGTAGACAGCAACCACCCAGGGGTACCACCATCTGCCAAGCGAGTAAATGAAAGCCTGTAATTGGTTTACATGATGGTAGGATTGTTGGTGTCTTTTTGTGTCTCATAAATATGTAAGATTTACAGGTACATCTTGCTACTTCTACTTACACTTTTAGGCAACACTACTGCTTATTTATACACACTCATCTGAGTTTTCTTGATTTTAACTTCTTGGTTCTTGTTCCACTACTTTTCCTTTATATCCATGGGAAGTGGAATAAGAATCTTTCCTCCGTATTATGTGTGTTAAAAGTCAACTAAAATGCCGGGAACAATGGCTAGTAAACCCTTATCCTGTAATAATTACTAAAAAGAATGAAAGAAATTATCAAAGTGGGAAGTCTGATCAGAGCGTGATGTTGTGCGAATGATAAGAAAGAGATGATTGTGGATGTTATGAATGAGAAGAAGCTGATGTCCTGGCTTTAAGTGAAACAAAGCTGAAGGGAGTGGGTGAGTTTCAGTGGAGAGGAATTAATGGATTAGGTCAGGGCTTCTAATAGAGTTAGAGCTAAAGAAGGAGTAGCAATAATGTTGAAGGATAAGCTATGGCAGGAAAAGAGGGACTATAAATGTATTAATTCAAGGATTATGTGGAGTGAAATAGCGTTGATGTAGTATAATATAGTAAGTGTATATGCACCTGGGGAAGACAGAAGTATAGAGGAGAGAGAGAGATTTTGGGAAATGTTGAGTGAATGGCTGGGGAATTTTGAACCAAGTGTGAGAGTACTTGTGGTTGGGGATTTTAATGCTAAAGTGGGTAAAATGTTGTGGAGGTAGTAATAGGTAATCAGGTGCCAGGGGTAATGAAAATGGGGAGCCTTAATTGAGCTATGTATAAAAGAGGTTTGGTAATAAGTAATACATATTTTATGAAAAGAGGATAAATAAATATACAAGGTATGATGTAGCACGAATGAAAGTAGTTTGTTAGATTATGTATTGGTGGATGTGCTGTTGATGAGTAGGCTCCAGGATGTACACATTTATAGAGGGCAACTGATATATCGGATCATCTAGTTGTGCTACAGTTAGAGTAAGAGGTGATGGGATAAGAGGAAAATCAACACGTGGAGAGGGAGGTGAAAGTGTATAAACTAAGGAGGAGGAAGCCTGGGTGAAATATAAGCAACTATTGGCAGAAAGGTGGGCTGGTGCAGGTATGAGTAGTGAGGGGAGAGGGGGCTGAAGAGAGTTTGAATAGTTTTAAAAATGCAGTATTAGGATAGTGGCAGAAGTTTGTGGTTATAGGAGGTGGGCAGGAGGAAAGAGAGAGGACAGGAATGATGAAGTAAAGGGGGTGCATAAAAGAGAAAAGTTAGCTTATGAGAGGTATTTACAAAGAAGTGCTATAAGAAGAGAAGAGTATATGGAGAGTAAAAGATAGTGAAGAGAGGATGATAGAGGAGAGGTACTGTCAAGAAATTTTAATGAAAATAAGAAAAATTTTGGGAGTTAAGAAAGCCTAGGGAACAAATGGATTTGTCAGTTAAAAACAGAGCTGGGGTGGTAGTAGATGGGGAAATGGAGGTTTTGGGTAGATGGCGAGAATATTTTGAGAACTTTTAAATGCTCTATCAAGAAAGGGGAGGTGATATTTCATGCACTGGCCAAGGAGGTATAAATACCATCTTAGAAGTGAAGAAGAGCAGGATGGGTGTGGGGGAGGTGCATGAGGCATTACGTAGAATGAAAGGGGTAAAGCAGCTGAACTGACGGGATCATGACAGAAATGTTAAAAACAGGGGACACAGTGTTAAATGGTTAGTATTTTTGTTTAATAAATGTATGAAAGAGGAAAATTCTCAAAAAATTTAGGAGAATATTGAGTTTCCTGAAGAAAGATGTCTTTTCTCTGAGGATGAGGGTCCTATAACAGTTCTAGAGGTGAGTACACTCCTATATATATATATATATATATATATATATATATATATATATATATATATATATATATATATATATATATATATATATATATATATATACCACACACACCACCACACACACACACACACACACACACACACACACACACACACACACACACACACACACACACATATATACAAAATATACCAAACTCCAATATTGGCAGTTTGGAGAGATATACTGTGTATCTTTATACGATATATGCTTCTAAACTGTTGTATTCTGAGCACCTCTGCAAAAGCAGTGATAATGTGTGAGTGTGGTGAAATGTTGAATGATGATGAATGTATTTTTCTTTTGAGGATTTTCTTTCTTTTTGGGTCACCCTGCTCGATGGGAGAGACATGACTTGTTGAAATATATATATATATATATATATATATATATATATATATATATATATATATATATATATATATATATATATATATATATATATATATTTTTCAACAAGTCATCATCCCACTGAGGCAAGTATTAATAAAGAAAATCCCAAGCAAAACTACTTTCACTTCACTAAATCCATCCAGCAACACCCCCACTCTTCATAGATCTAAACTTACTCCTGTTCAGTACATCCACACTTACTACTGTGCAATCTACATCTACAGGACCAATATACCTTGACCTAAAGCGCTTTCTTGATAGTTACGACAGAACCCCAGGCACAACACAGAACAAACATCTCTGACATTCCCGTGTCCACTAAGCCTTTACAAAAATTCAATGTACAGGTCTCCTCAACATTCCGTTTTCAACTTTCACAGGGCTCACATTGGAATTCCCAACTGCCAAATTCCAGCCACCAAATTCCCAGCCAAATCATGTTTAAGTTTCCGCACCTGCAGTCCCTACTACCCTCCTCCGACCCCGCAACTGGCAGCCAGCCCTCCCACCACTCAGTGTGGTGAGTGTTTTTTTGTTCATTATTTGCTATTAAACTACAGTATAAATAATGTAAACCCATTCATGACTGAATATTGGAATGGCTATTAGGAAAGGTATTAGACGGTGACATCATGTGTTTACTCTTGAACACTGCAAAGAATTAAACATTTCTACTACAGCTAATAATAATAATAGTAATAATAATAATGATAATAATAAAATAATAATAAATATGATATAATTGAAGAAGGAAATTGTACAAAAATACGAGGAGTGGTTGACACATCGTCAGTGTGACTTTGTTTATGCTGGAGTGAACATTAGTCTCCTGCTCTTCAAACATTTCACAATAATTCATTGTGTTTGGTGCTATAGATTGAGTGTGACTGGAGTAGTGAGTCAGTGATTGAGGCAATAGTATTTAATAACATACATGTTAATAATAATACATGTTATTAATAATATGTACTATTATTATTTATAACATATATGTTATTAAATACATACATGTTAATAATAATACATGTTATTAATAATAACATGTACTATTATTATTTATAACATATATGTTATTAAATACCACTGCCTCAACTGCTGGATTATTGTGAAATGTTTGGAAGAGCAGGGAGACTAATGTTCACTCCAGCATAAACAAAGTCACACTGACGATGTGTCAACCACTCCCTCGTATTTTTGTACAATTTCCTTCTTCAATTATATCGTATTTATTATTATTATTATTACTATTGTTATTATTAGCAATAGCAGAAATGTTCGATTCTTTGCAGTGTTCAAGAGTAAACACATGATGTCACCGTCTAATACCTTTCCTAATAGCCATTCCAATATGCAGTCATGAATGGGTTTACATTATTTATACTGTAGTTTAATAGCAAATAATGAACAAACAAAACACTCACCACACTGAGTGGTGGGAGGGCTGGCTGCCAGTTGCGGGGGTCGGAGGGAGGGTAGTAGGGACTCGCAGTGGTGGAGTCTGTGGTATTTAATAACATACATGTTATTAAATAACATACGTTATTAAAGCATAACATGTATATTAGTACAATTTACGACGTTTTCATGTATTTTATGATTATTCATGGTTCAACAAGTTAAGGAAGCAGTATTGTAATATATTTCCCTACAATATATTGGGGCACCAAACATTCACGGTTTTTCAACATTTGCGAGGCTCTTGATCCCCTAACCCTCACGAATGTTGAGGGAGACCTGTATGTCAAAGGCCCTAAAATCTGGAACACCCTACCTGAAAATTCTAAAACTGCAGACACATTCATCACCTTCAAAACTACCATCAGAAAACATCTTATCTCCCTGATACACCCTGTCAACTAATTACACGAATACCACCTGGTGGTTAACACTTACACTCACTCACCCATTTGACCATAAACAGAAATATCAATCTCAATCTCAAAATAATGAATCTTAACTAGTCATAAGTTGGCCTGTGATACTCCAATACTGAAACTATGTATAGTGCCAAAACAAAAGCATTCACATTGCTAAACTCACAAACTAGTATTTAGTCACTTAGCCATAATACCAACTTACCTCATAATTTTGTAATATTTTAAACTTAAGATTTAATTTAAGTCTGCATGAAATGCCTAGCCATGCTAAGTGTTCTAGTGGTACACTCTGTAATTATTATTTTAGTACATGTAAACCACACAATAACCAAATTCTGTAAACTCAGCATTGTAATCCTTATAGAGAATAAACTTTGAATTGAATTGAATCATTCAACACTTTCACCTCACTCATACATAATCACTGTTTTTGCAGAAGTGCCCAGAACACAACAGTTTAGAATCACATACGTATAAAGATACACAACATATCCCTCCAAACTGCCAATATCCCAAACCCCTCCTTTAAAGTGCAGGCATTGTACTTCCCATTTCCAGGCCTCAAGTCCAGCTATATAAAAATAACTGGTTTCCCTGAATCCCTTCACTAAATATTACTCTGCTCACACTCCAACAGCTCATCAGGTCCCAAATACCATTCATCTCCATTCACTTCTATCTAACATGCTCATGCATGCTTGCTGGAAGTCCAAGCCCCTCGCCCACAAAACCTCCTTTACCCCCTCCCTCCAACCTTTTCGAGGACAATCCCTACCCCGCCTTCCTTCCCCTAGAAATTTATATGCTCTCCGTGTCATTCTACTTTGATCCATTCTCTCTAAATGATCAAACCACCTCAACAACCCCTCTTCAGCCCCTGACTAATACTTTTATTAACTCCACACCTTCTCCTAATTTCCACACTCCAAATTCTCTGCATAATATTTACACCACACATTGCCCTAGGACAGGACATCACTACCTCCAACCACCTCCTTGCTGCAGCATTTACAACCCAAACTTCACACCCATATAAGAATGTTGGTACCACTATACTTTCATACATTCCCTTCTATGCCTCCATAGATAATTTTTTTTGTCTCCACATATACCTCAATGCACCACTCACTTTTCTTCCTTCATCAGTTCTATGGTTAACCTCATCCTTCATACATCCATCTGCTGACACATCAACTCCCAAATACTATCTGAAAACATTCACTTCTTCCATACTCCTCCTCTCCAATTTGATATCCAATTTTTCTTTGTCTAAATCATTTGATACCCTCATCACCTTACTCTTTTCTAGGTTCACTTTCAACTTTCTTCCTTTACGCATTTTCCCAAACTCGTCCACTAACCCTTGCAACTTTTCTTTAGAATCTCTCATAAGGACAGTATCATTAGCAAAAAGTAACTGTGTCACTTCCCATTTTGTATTTGATTCCCCATATATACATACATATTTTCATTCTGCAAAAAATTACTTTATAACTTTTTGATTTTCAGTATTCTTACTTAAGAATTACTACATTTTTTACAATTTTTTGAGTACTGTATTATACATTGCAGTGCAAGAGATAATATGGCAAACTTTTGCTTTCATGCATTGAAATTTTTTTAATTTCTTTATCTAGGATGATCTGGCTGATGATGACACGATGATTCTGGATGATGGGAACCAGGTCTTCCTCTGGCTGGGGTCCAAAGCATCAGATGTTGAAATTAAGCTGGCTCTTAAAATCTGCTCAGGTAATTTACTAAATGATGCAGTACTTTTTTAGTAATTTACCGGTTTGAGAGTGATAATGGGCTTAAGTCCTGAAGGAGAGAGATACAGGGTGTGGACTCTGAAGGTGATGGATGGGTGGATGGGGATGTTGTAGTTCAGAGAGTGATTTGAATGGTTATGTCAACATACTAATGGCAGGCAGCTATTAAATGAATGATTTCTTTTTTGAGTCGCCCGACATTGGTGGGAGACAGCTTTGGTAAAGTAAAAAAAAAGCATAAATAAAGAAGATTGAAAAACAAGGCATTATTTGGGCAGTGTTTTAATTTTAAGTACAGCTTTTGCAGCTTTCGAGTTACAAACACTTGATTTACGAAAAAGTTTCAAGAATGCAGTGACACAGTGTGTGAGGGGAAGCCTTGTATCAAATCATGCTTTATTTCTACTTTATTCACAAAAGTGCAGTAAACCCATGTGTGAGATTCCGTATGGGCTGTTTATTCATAGCTTTTCCTATTTGATGAATGTTGTTAGTAGGTGTTTATTGTCTTGCTTCTAAAAATGCTAAACTTATTGCAGCCCCTTACCTGTACCCAACTGTTTTCTGAGCTCTAGTCTATGTTGCCTGTTTTTCTGTTTGTACTGGGGAAAGTACTTTATTTTTTATTTTGACTCGGATCAAGCTGTTCAGTCTACAGTTACAGTTCATTTCATTTTGTCTTCTCTAAGTTCTTCTCCAGTTCCCTCTACCCTTTTGTTGTCCCCCTACTTGGTACATTCCATCATCGCCTCAATCTTTACTCACCCTCCTCCTTCCATCTCCAATATCATCCCAATATATTGAGGAGACTAGACCATTGATGGGCAGAAGAGAGCGGTCAACCGGTGTCATCTGTGACGCTAATTGCACTTGCTGGCAGGATTGTTTCTGTCGTTACTTTGGCTTCCTCTACAAGTGCAGTCTGGAAAAAAGTACGGAAACTGAGGGGTAAATACTCTCCCGACCTGGCTCCCGTTATTCGGATTTCTGGTGTTGCTCTAGCAAACCCTCTTGACATTGCCACTGAAATTGGTTATCTTGTCCATATCTCTCTGGGGCTCCATCTATGCCCCTTGTTTTTTTTCCTCAAAGTCTGCCAGAGAGTTAGAGCCCTTAAATTTTTCTTCTATTAGAGAAGAATCTTATAAATGTGCCTTTTACACTTCTGGAACTGGACGTAACACTCTCCACTTGCCGGTTATTGGCAGCTGGGCCCGACGGCATTCATATTCGTATGCTCCAGCATTTACATCAGTCAGTCCTTGCTGTCCTCTTATCACTCTTTAATCTTATTTGGTTGCAAGGAGTTCTTCCTCAGCTGTGGAAATCTGCCATTGTTCTCTCTTTCCGCAAACTGGATACTACGGGACATGATGCTTCTCACTATCATCCCATTACTCTTAACAGTGCCATTTGCAAGGTGATGGAATGTCTGATAAATAGACGTTTGATGTGGTATTTAGGACACACAGTAGTCTCTCCACTAGTCAATATGGCTTTCGTAAGGGTCATTCTACTATTGACCCCTTACTACGCTTGGATACGTATGTTTGTAATGCCTTTGCCAATGACCATTTAGTTATTGCAGTCTTTTTTGACCTTCAGAAAGCATATGACACAACATGGAGGTACATGTAACATCTTGGCTCAGGCCCACTCCTTAGGCCTCTGAGGCAATCTACCATTTTTCCTTAACTTCTTAAATGAGAGTCATTTCCATGTTTGGGTTAATAATATGATTTCCCTGGACTTTGTCCAAGCTGAAGGTGTCCCCCAAGGAATGTGTTCTGAGCACACTTTTCTCCTTGCTATAAATGATCTGGCATCTATTCTTCCACCTAATATTTGGTCATCACTCTATGTTGATGACTTTGCTATAGCTTGTGCAGGCGCTAACTTTCACCTCATTGCTGTTTCTCTCCAGCATGCAGTCAACCATGTTTCCAATTGGACCACTACTCATGGGTTTAAATTTTCTAGTACTAAAACTCACCAAATTACTTTCACTAGAGATTCTGTTGTCTCTTATCATCCATTGTACCTATATGGCTCGTGTATCTCAGAACGTGATACAGTCAGATTTCTCAGCCTTCTGTTTGACCGTCGGTTATCCTGGAAACCTCGCATTACTTCCTTAAAGGCAACTTGTCATAGCCAGCTGAACCTCCTTAAAACCCTCACTCATCTTTAATGGGGGGCTGATCATTGAACTTTCCTTCAACTATATTTGGCCCTAATTTTATTGAAACTCGATTATGGCGACCAAATATATTCAGCAGCCTCTCCTGCAACTCTTCTAGCCTTAATTCCATCCATTACCAGGGATTACGTTTATGTCTCAGTGCTTGTTGCTCTTCACCAGTTGAGAGCCTCTTTGCAGAGGTGAATATTCCATCTTTGGCCAATCGCTGTGATGCTCATTGCCTTCGCGATTATGTTCACTCTCATGACTTCTGCAATTCTTCCATATATAGGATAGTCATTGATGTTAGTAGACATTGTTTGTTTGTTCGTCGCCCATTTACTCTGTCCATTTTCTGTTTGCCTACATTTGCTTGTCTTCTCTTCAGTTACCACCTTTCTATGTTCATGTAGCATCTCACTTTTCCCTACCCCTTTGTTCTTTCCCACTGCCATGTGTGAAAGCTCAACTGCCTCCGGTGGCTTCTCGCTCTCATTCTCTTAACCACTTCCGCTCTCATTCTCATGCTATCGCAGTGTACATCAATGGTTCCAAGTCTTCTGACAGCGTCGGATTTGCAGCAGTGTTTCCAGACAGCGTCATGCGAGGGCATTTATTCTCGGCTAGCATTTTTACAGCTGAATTTGTGTGCCATTCTCGTAGCACTTAGCCGTATTGCATTCATGCCTGTGTCACCATTTGTGGTCATTCAGACTCCCTTAGTGCTTTACAGGCTATAAGAAAATTTGATACACCTCATCCCCTGGTTCTTCGTATCCAACTTTGGTTACACTGTATCTCTAGCAAGCGCAAATGTATTGTTTTTTGTTGGGTCCCCAGTCATGTTGACGTACAGGGCAATGAACAGGCAGACACTGCTGTGCAGTCAGCAGTACATGACCTCCCAGTTACATATAGAGGTGTTTCATTTGCATCCATTGGCAACAATGTTGGCCTGATCTGCTACATAACAAATTACATTCTATTAAACCAAGTATAGGTTTCTGCCTGTCTCCTTGTCATCAGTGTTGAGGTTGAGAGACTACTCTCTCCCATCTTCGCATTGGCCACACTTGTCTTACGGGTATCTCATGGAGAGGTGCCCTGTTCCACTCTGTGAGAATTGTCAGGTTCCAGTTTCTGTTAGCCATATTCTGTTGGACTGCCCACTATCTCATTGAGCACACAGAATTTACCTCCAACATCATCACCACTCTACTGTCCTTACTGTACCCTCCCTTCTTGCTGATGGACCCTCCTTTAACCCAGACTCTCCTGTTGACTTTTTGACAGCAACTAATTTGTTGCACAAACTCTGATGATGCCTCTAGTATGCCTCACAGCCCTTTCTACCTCATTCTCTTGCTACCCTCTACTCCTGCACTATTCCCTGCCCCCACTGCACTCCATGACCTAATAATAATTCATCTCCCTCTTGCTACCTAATACCCCTGCACCCTTCCCTGCCCTGCTGCGCTGTATGACCCTTGTAGGTTTAGCACTTCGTTTTGATTTTATATAATAATAATAATTAAACATCACAATATATTTGTTTTATTAGAAGATTGTAGAGAACTTGAATGTGCTTGTGTATTTTAGAATGTTGATCTGTTTCGAAAGTTTGAATTAGACATGCACTGTGCGTCTCCTATTTTGCCATTTTTCCCACATAACAACCTGTGTTTCTTTTTGGGTCACCTTACCTTGGTGGAAGATGGCAAAAAAAACAGGCTTGTAAATGCCTCTTCTGATTTACCTAAAATCTTCAATGCCAATATTTAAATGCATTACAAACTTATGCCACCATCTGCTCCAGTCATATGCAGCAAGTCACAGGGCACAGGAATTATGCAATATGGGAATATCTTTTTCAGATTGCACAGCACCTGACATACTTTTAATTACTGTACAGTCTTACCTCACTTAGTGACGTACTCATTAACTGGTGAAGGGCTCTCTGACCAGTGTGCATACCTAAATAATGTACATGTATATTAGAGCTGATTTTCTCTATTACAGTATACAGTATGCTACTGTATAAACATTTAAAAATATACTAAAAATGTTATAACTGGTGCAGTGGTGACATTAAAAATATCAAAGACGGTTGACACAAACCCACTACCATTATAGTAGGTTCCTTGCTTAGCGACAAATTCGTTTACCGATGTTGTCCTAGGAATGGAACTCTATTGTTAAGTGAGGAGAGGCTGTATTATATTAAAAGACAAGTGCCAGACTTATTCTGGGTGGTATAGAATATGTACTTGCACTTACTTTTGATGTAGGAAAAAACTATTATTATCCAGCAGGTCGCATGGCCCAACTAACATCGTCCTCCTTGCATGAAAGCTTCCCTTTAAGAAAGTAAATGTGTGGCATGACCCATCAAAGACCATCTAATAATGTTGGTCAACAGAATCTGGCATGTAATGGCGTGTCGTCTGATGGTTTACTGAGGAATAGTTCAAATCCGAGTGCACAACTGGTAATTGTGGGAAATGGCATATGCACTGTTTATGGCTGTTGAGGCAGTGTGTATTGTGTGAAGGGTCATGTGGCCAGCTGTGGCATAGAATATTAGTAGTTTTGTGGGAAAGTGGTAAGCCTATAGGGAGTTCAACCTCTGGAGAATGGGAGGTAATCATGTTTAGAGTCAAGGAAAAGAAGGGTATAGTAGATGCAGTTACTAGGATCAAGAGCTCTTCACTGGCATCAAGGCACTAACCCTGAAGAAAAAAATCTTCCAGTGTCATAGAGAGAACTTAAAAACAGCTTTGAATACCCCCCTATCCTCCTTCCCTGCCCTCATCCCTTAAACTAAATGCTACAGCTTTGTAATTTGAGTTCATGTATTTTCTGATAAGGAAGGAAATTATCAGTTTTGTAGAGCACTTTGATTTGGAAGATCATTTAGAGCTCTTGGCAAAAAAAAAAAAAAAAAAAAAATTAAAAACCACCAGCACTATCAAAACACCCAACATAGATACAATATGTTCTGTCAGACATAATTAATATAATGCCAGCTTTTCTTTATTGCAGGTATATGTTCAGAATCTGAGAGTGAAGCAACCTGAACTTCCCCGAAAGTTGCTGTGCACTTTTAAAGGTAAGGAGTCCAAGAAGTTTTCCCGCTGCTTCCACGGATGGGGAGAGTTTAAAACTACGAGAGAATAGAGGTCAACACATTTTCACAAAGAAACTATGCCTGATTTACTAAGGTAGATCTGTATAATTATAGGTTGCAGAAGCATCTAAACTGTTTGTAGATCAGCAAATTCAAATGGCTGTGCTTTTTAATTCTTACAATAGGTGCTTATCATTGCCAAAATATTTATCATATTTCTTATGACTTGCTATTCACTTGTTACTGTATGTAGCAGTATCCCAGAATTGATAATTGTAAACCTAAGAATTAAGTATTTCATGCATTAATACTTCATGGATCTGTATTTAAATATTGCACAAGATTAACATAATTGCTTAAAATTTGTGGTCATTCAAGCAATTACAATATTTGTAAACAGTAGCTGGGAAACTGCAGATTAACTTCATTATTATATTTACAGTTGATCTGGTTTAGCATATTGTATATACGTACTACATTTATTATATTCACAAAAATGCTCTCATGGGTTTGTTAATGTTAACTAGATTTGGTTGAAATATGCATATATATATGCAGAGCAAAATTTTTTATTGAAAGCTTCATCTATACATTTTTGAATCGATACAAAATGACACGTACAAGAATATTAATATTACTATGAGGTCAAGCATGAGCAAATGAGTTGTTGGGAGGGGACATGTGAGATCACTGTGAGCAGTGAGTGATACTGTATTGTGTGTAGCCTGAGTAGGCTAGGGAGCACTGCAGGGTATTACATCTTTATG
The DNA here is from genome assembly GCF_038502225.1 of Cherax quadricarinatus. Taxonomy (NCBI): domain Eukaryota; kingdom Metazoa; phylum Arthropoda; class Malacostraca; order Decapoda; family Parastacidae; genus Cherax; species Cherax quadricarinatus. The sequence continues at coordinate 231,558 of NW_027195096.1, forward strand.
CATGGGACCATTTATGGATTGTTCTTGTAGAAGAATAATTAAGAATTAGAATAGCTTAGAAGCATTTTTGTCATGTTTTGTCTGTCTCCTAGTGCTAACTTAGCATCTTCCTTAACATCAGGAGTTCCTGTAACCTAATTGCAAGACTGTAAGATGTCTTGCCCACACTTTTCTGTTAGATTCTGCAAGGTACGGTGTAAACTCATGCACTGCCATCATCCAAGCGGTTGAACTGTAGTCTGGTAAGGTCTCAAATGGTGCTCATTTTATGACAGCAACTCCTGTGTTACTCCTAGAGTTGATGCAGTTTATTCCAGTGTAATGTAATGGGATGACAAGGCTAATTTTTTTTTTTTTCATTCTGCGTGGTGACTACTGTGTGTGCTTATTTTCAGCAATTTCTGATGTGCATGTGAAACATAAGCATCATTGGTTTTAAGAAACATTCTTTAAAGATATTTGGAGCTGCAATTCGTGTTGATTTCAGGAAAAAGCCCATGAGTGTGTCTTGCTTAGCAGTTAGGCCACTGTGTGAAAAGTAATATGCAAGATCATTTTTGTTTGCAACTTTTCCAAGAGTAGCTCAGAGAGTTGCAGTCATGACATAAGAGCACCATTAAAGGCCTTGCTAGATATAAATCTTGTACCCTAACAGCACAGATGTCTACACCATATCTTGCCAAACCTGTGGCAGGACATGTATAGGCGAGATGTTCTAGTCTGGTAGCAAGAAAACAGAACACCACTATGTTTGTAGAACATGAGTAATGTCTATGTTAGATGTACATTTTTGTCCATGAATAACATTGTGGAAATAAGCTTAGTACTTAGGGAAAAAACATGCAAAACAAAAATGCCTGGAAGCTGCCCATGATCTGCACACTAGTATTGAGAAGAGCGAGAATAGCTGAACCTATACTACAAAAACAAAATGTATCTACAAATAGTCCCATGCACAAAAATGAGGCATGTACCCAATAGGCCTCCTGCAGCACTCGCTTTACCCAGTAGGTGTCCAGCAGTGCTTACCCACCCTCCTCATCATGTACTAATCTCGCATTCGGCCTCATACTGGTTTAATAAATCTTGCCATGTGCCATTTTGTGTCGACTTGAAAAACCCAGTTATGCAGGTAGAGTATTTGTTAATTTCTGCTGTTGTTTTGGCTACATGCCATCTCTCCAATTTTAGATTTAATAAAATTATACTGTATTCACAAAGATTCAATAAAAATTTATTTATTTTAATAATTCATTTTACACTGAGTGCATCAATATTACATACATAGGCATTGCATAACCTCTACAGGTTTAGTGTGAATATAATTCATGGATTAGCACTAAATCCATAAGATAATATGTAGTGGGTGAGGACCAGGAGGTAATCAGATTTGATCTGAGAGAGAGGAAAGACTTTCACCAGCATGAAGGGGAGACCAATTTTAAGTGGATAATGGATTTGATTTCATTCATGGGAGGGAGGGGTTGGAAACACCAAACCTAGAGGAGTTAGTGCCTGGAGACTGGGAGGCAAATTTGGTTTGATCCAAGGGGACAAGTCAAGATTCTTTGGACCATGAGCCCCTCACTGACATCAAGCAATCTCCCTTGAGGGATGAATTTAATAATTAAACTGCATATTCTGAGTTAATAGGTTTATTTTCACTCTGCTTCTATTAGTTGTACATACGAATCACTATGATATCAAGGCAGGGTAGAGTTTGTGGGTTGGTGGCTGAAGTAACTGGGAAAGGGAAAGGTGAGAAAGGAAGGACAATTCCTCCTGAATGTCAGGAGTATTAAGGATTTGGGGAAGCCATCAATAATGAGGAATCTTTAGACTTTTCATTGAAGTCATCCTGGACGACTAGTTTTCCACTAATATTTGAGGATCTCCTTGGTAATACTCATGTTGTTTGATGAACTTGCATTTGACATGCACATTTACTGAAAAAATGTTCTTAAAATGCTGTGCCTCTACACTTAATTGGCTTACAGCTAACAGAATACAAAGAACTTTGTACCTCATAAAATTCACCAAAAAACTTGAATATTTATCAAGGGTATCACCCACAATTTTAATATAACTATTATAATCTTCTGGATAAACCAATCCACTATCATAGAACAACACTACAACTGTGCAAATCCATTTCTCCCTCGAGTTATGCTTGGCACCTCAGCCTGGTATCTAGCCCACATGCTTGCCAGGTGGAAACACTACTAACAAGTATAAAACCCATCTTATCAGATATTTGAACCAACTACCAGCAAGTAAAATCAATACAGTTTCTCAAAATCTTTCAAGTTGTAAAGATAAGAGCTCTTGATAGGACCCAGCACGACTGGGTACTACTGGCCAGACAACAGGATTATTTTTCTTCAACAATCTATGTGAAAATGGGTTGCACATCCTCTCGTTCCAGCAGTATTGTAATGTTATTGCCTTGTCTATAAATAGCTTCACAGCATAATGAAAGGTCAAAAAAAAAAAAAAGCACACATAATCAAACACACCATATTTCCTTGAAACACTGGGGCTGTCATTGCTTTGAATTTCTCTCTCTATAAACAAAACCTAGAACAAGATCATCTTATGATTCATTTATAAGCAAGACAAAACTGGCTAGCAATCAGGAGTTGCAATACTTGGCTACATTTGGTAAATGACATACCAAAAGCATTAAGCAAATATGGATATCATAGGTCTAATGGGTAAGAAATTGAAACTGGGAACATATAAAATAAAGTGTGTTTCACAATTATTTTGTCAGGACACAAAGAATGATACAGGCTATACTATTTCCTATCACAGGAGAGAAAAAACTAAAATAAGAGTGTTTCTAGAGAGGATCAGTTTTTTTTTTTGTTTTTACAGAAGCTAACACTGATGGAGCCTTTACATTCTTCATATATTTAATAGATTCTTTGGTAACCAATTTTTAAGAAATCAAACATAAGGTGCATAAATGGAACAAGTTTGTGTATTTATTTAAATCTGTAATAGGTATTTGTTGTATAGCTTACAACTGTTGCAAACTGGAACGAATTACCTCTTCTATAGTACAGGCATAGAATTTGTTTTTTACAAGTCCCTACAAAACTTTCATCACTATTTCACCTATTGGCTCCATTTGCACAGAAAGGAAATGACAATATAATGACAATTGTTGTGGCATAGGCTGTAATAACCCAGTGACACCCAGAGTCATCATAAGTTGCAATCTTCTCATATACAAATATTAAAATATAATTGTTTGTCCAATTTAAGAATACTCAGCCCCCACAAGTTTATTCTGAATAATAACAATGTTTCTTGTTATAGTAAACAATTTAATATTAGTATAAATATTTTCAATTCATATTTGTTACAGTATAGATAATATAATAGAAATATATGCAAAAATACTAAGAGGTTTTATCTGATTGCTGCATGTGATGATTCCAGGATATTCATATAAACTATTGCCACCTGCCACATTTGAGAAAATAACTAACCAGTAACTATATTTACACCATTTTTTCTGACTATGGCATTATCACTTGCCGTATGTGAATGCCACCATAGAGGACTCTGACACTTAACAACTAAATTAAGACCCTTCACTGCCACAACAAAGGGTGGAATCATTGTAACATTTGAAGATGACAATTAAAATATAAATATTCCCCACAAGTAGGAGCTAACATTTTGATGCGACATGTTAATTCTGAAAAATCTAGTTCTACATTTGTTCTTTATGTACAAGAAAGAAAAGGAAGTGTTCCTTCTAACACTTCTTTTAATATGACACTGTCCCTCTCCATACAAGTATAGCATTATATCATTTACAAACCATATATAGCCTCTCAGACAAAGAAAAAATAAGGGAGTTCCATCTTATACTATACTACTCATCTTTAATACAAAGTTTCTAGAGAAACAATCTCTGCTCTCACAGGCAGAGTTAAACACTCGAGATACTGTACATATATGGCAGAGGTTTCACTACTCCCACACATTTCACCAATGTACATAAAAATAAAAATTAAAATGCAATTATTTTTCAATTTAATTTTTTGAACAATTAATTCTCCATGTGGCCCATTATCAATGATCCCCAAATATTTATAATAATTTTATCAAACTAATGTTCACATCACCTAAAAACTTGTACTGCATTATACATGGAAAAAATAACATTAATTTCATTCATTCCACTGTGACACTTGGTAGCGAGGCCATGAGGCCAAACTTATTCTGAAAAGTAATGAAGTACTGACATTTAATATGGCTATGCCCTATTATATACCATTCATATTATCATTTTACACAATAAACATGTCAACTAAGTTGATAAAAAACTAATCAGTTGTAGGCATGAAGAAAAGCCAAGTAATATTGTGTACATGCATGTCAGCATTTCTTTAAATGGCTGTCACTTTTATCAAAACTTAAAATGCACTTTAAACAGAACATTTGTTAAACAGTCATTAACTACTTCAGAGCAACTAATATGCATTAAAACGTCATTCAAACATTTACTAATTTGCACGAGTCGCCTCTGAAGCAACCTCCATAATCTCTTCAGGTACATGACAATAGTCTCAATGGTGTGACACACTTACACCTAGGCACAGCTGATCCTTGGAACCTCTATTCTCTCACATTGCTGTGATAAGACATGTCATTTGATGTCCACTAATGGAGTACATGGCCTCCCTGCCAAGAGCTGTCAAATTATGGCATATAACAGGCACTACAGTAGTATCCACTTCACAAGTCTTTCAGTCTTGCACCATTACCAGATGTCTAGATTGTTTATAACTTTAAACAAATCATTTTTTAATAATCCCTGAAGGAACATCTCAAACTTCACTATTTTCCCAGTAACAGACTCTAGGGTCTCTATGTATCAGAGATGCAAGTAATTATCTTCTTTAAACCATAACTTGGGTTAACTCACAGCTTCTAATGAACTAATGGATTTCATCCTGAGAACCACCTGTCTGACTTCATTACGGGATCACTATTTTTAGTTGGCTGAGAACTATGACTTGTGTTGCTGGGCGACCACTGCCTAGCTGGCTTAAGAACATTTGACTGTCATGGGGTTGGGGAGACAGGGTAGAGCCAGAGTTACTCATCTTCATAAGGAGGTCCATCCCCATCCATCCTGGGTCGTTTTAGAAGTGGTTCGTTATGTGAGGCAGCCATAACAACACCCTCTGCCTCCACAACCTCTTCTATATACTCAGTAGTATGGGGAGCAGCAGTCATAGTACCTACCATCACTGCTGTTCCAGTGCTAGTACTACTGTTTCTCATATTACTGCTCACACTAGGACCAGTTATAATTTGTCCAGCTGTAGTTGCTGTAGTCACTCGTTTAACCTCGCCATTCACAGTCACATATCCTCCACTGAAACAAAAAATATATTATATAAATCTAAATGGTGTAAAACTTAAGTAAAATATACATCTAACACAAACCAGGATGAATCCTACTAAGTTTCTGAACAAAGAACTAGGTCACAGTTTATTTATTTATTTATTATCACACTGGCCGATTCCCACCAAGGCAGGGTGGCCCGAAAAAGAAAAACTTTCACCATCATTCACTCCATCACTGTCTTGCCAGAAGGGTGCTTTACACTACAGTTTTTGAACTGCAACATTAACACCCCTCCTTCAGAGTGCAGGCACTGTACTTCCCATCTCCAGGACTCAAGTCCGGCCTGCCGGTTTCCCTGAACCCCTTCATAAATGTTACTTTGCTCACACTCCAACAGCACGTCAAGTATTAAAAACCATTTGTCTCCATTCACTCCTATCAAACACGCTCACACATGCCTGCTGGAAGTCCAAGCCCCTCGCACACAAAACCTCCTTTACCCCCTCCCTCCAACCTTTCCTTGGCTGACCCCTACCCCGCCTTCCTTCCACTACAGACTGATACACTCTTGAAGTCACTCTGTTTCGCTCGATTCTCTCTACATGTCCGAACCACCTCAACAACCCTTCCTCAGCCCTCTGGACAACAGTTTTGGTAATCCCGCACCTCCTCCTAACTTCCAAACTACGAATTCTCTGCATTATATTCACACCACACATTGCCCTCAGACATGACATCTCCACTGCCTCCAGCCTTATCCTCGCTGCAGCATTCATCACCCATGCTTCACACCCATATAAGAGCGTTGGTAAAACTATACTCTCATACATTCCCCTCTTTGCCTCCAAGGACAAAGTTCTTTGTCTCCACAGACTCCTAAGTGCACCACTCACCCTTTTCCCCTCATCAATTCTATGATTCACCTCATCTTTCATAGACCCATCCGCTGACACGTCCACTCCCAAATATCTGAATACATTCACCTCCTCCATACTCTCTCCCTCCAATCTGATATCCAATCTTACATCACCTAATCTTTTTGTTATCCTCATAACCTTACTCTTTCCTGTATTCACTTTTAATTTTCTTCTTTTGCACACCCTACCAAATTCATCCACCAATCTCTGCAACTTCTCTTCAGAATCTCCCAAGAGCACAGTGTCATCAGCAAAAAGCAACTGTGACAACTCCCACTTTATGTTTGATTCTTTATCTTTTAACTCCACGCCTCTTGTCAAGACCCTCGCATTTACTTCTCTTACAACCCCATCTATAAATATATTATACAACCACGGTGACATCACACATCCTTGTCTAAGGCCTACTTTTACTGGGAAATCATTTCCCTCTTTCCTACATACTCTAACTTGAGCCTCACTATCCTCGTAAAAACTCTTCACTGCTTTCAGTAACCTACCTCCTACACCATACACCTGCAACATCTGCCACATTGCCCCCCTATCCACCCTGTCACAGTTATAGCCTTTTAAACATGTGTACACAATATCTAACTCTGCCTTACATACACTGTCTTTACTGGAAACATATTTTTGTTCACCCAATTGTAATAAATGTTAAAATGTTTCTTTTCTGTGTGCATACCAGCTTGAAAAATCAATTTTTTTATGATTTTAATCACTCCCTAATTCCTTAACCCTTTCAGGGTCCATGTCCTAGATCTACGGCTCTGAAGTCAGGTTTCAAACTGTAGATCTACGCCATGAACTCAGCTCACTCAGATAACCTGTGAGCAGTAAATTTGGGCCTAGATACGAGAGAACACATCTATGTGGTAAGTGTGCACCACATAAAACAAATCCTGCAGCACTCAGTCCATAATGAGAGAAAAACAAAACTGCAACCGTAATTCTGGATTAAAACAGCAACACTGTGGTGTTTTTCGTATGTTTTTTACAGTTGTATTCGCAATGTTTTGGTCTCATTTGATAGAATGGAATACATATAAATTACAGGAATAGAGATGATTTTGATTCGTTTTAGTAGTGAAAATGGCTTGAAACTGAGCTCAAAGTAGCAGAAATGTTCAATTTTTGCCAATGTTGAAGAGTAAACAAATGTCGTCACGAGTCTAATACACGTCAGCTGGTGGATCTAAAATACGTTCATAAATGTGCTGATATTGTATGTAGTAGGGTAGTAGACAGCAACCACCCAGGGGGGTACTACCATTCTGCCAAGCGAGTGTAAAATGAAAGCCTGTAATTGGTTTACATGATGGTAGGATTGCTGGTGTCTTTTGTGTCTCATAAATATGCAAGATTACAGGTACATCTTGCTACTTCTACTTACACTTAGGCAACACTACTCGTTTATTTATACACACTCATCTGGAGTTTTCTTGGATTTTAACTTGGTTCTTGTTCCAATTACTTTTCCTTTTATATCCATGGGGAAGTGGAATAAGAATCTTTCCTCCGTAAGCCATGTGTGTTGTAAAAGTCAACTAAAATGCCGGGAACAATGGGCTAGTAAACCCTTATCCTGTAATAATTACTAAAAAGAATGAAAAGAAAATTGTCAAAGTGGGAAGTCTGAATGAGCGTGGATGTTGTGCGAATGATAAGAAAGAGATGATTGTGGATGTTATGAATGAGAAGAAGCTGGATGTCCTGGCTTTAAGTGAAACAAAGCTGAAGGGAGTGGGTGAGTTTCAGTGGAGAGGAATTAATGGGATTAGGTCAGGGGTTTCTAATAGAGTTAGAGCTAAAGAAGGAGTAGCAATAATGTTGAAGGATAAGCTATGGCAGGAAAAGAGGGACTATAAATGTATTAATTCAAGGATTATGTGGAGTAAAATAAAGGTTGGATGTGAAAAGTGGGTTATAGTAAGTGTATATGCACCTGGGGAAGACAGAAGTATAGAGGAGAGAGAGAGATTTTGGGAAATGTTGAGTGAATGCATGGGGAATTTTGAACCAAGTGTGAGAGTACTTGTGGTTGGGGATTTTAATGCTAAAGTGGGTAAAAATGTTGTGGAGGTAGTAATAGGTAAATTTGTGGTGCCAGGGGTAAATGAAAATGGGGAGCCTTTAATTGAGCTATGTATAGAAAGAGGTTTGGTAATAAGTAATACATATTTTATGAAAAAGAGGATAAATAAATATACAAGGTATGATGTAGCACGTAATGAAAGTAGTTTGTTAGATTATGTATTGGTGGATAAAAGGTTGATGAGTAGGCTCCAGGATGTACACATTTATAGAGGGGCAACTGATATATCGGATCATTATCTAGTTGTAGCTACAGTTAGAGTAAGAGGTAGATGGGATAAGAGGAAAATGGCAACACGTGAGAGGGAGGTGAAAGTGTATAAACTAAGGGAGGAGGAAGTTTGGGTGAAATATAAGCAACTATTGGCAGAAAGGTGGGCTGGTGCAGGTATGAGTAGTGAGGGAGGGGGGGGGGGGTTGAAGAGAGTTTGAATAGTTTTAAAAATGCAGTATTAGATAGTGGGGCAGAAGTTTGTGGTTATAGGAGGGTGGGTGCAGGAGGAAAGAGGAGTGATTGGTGGAATGATGAAGTAAAGGGTGTGATAAAAGAGAAAAAGTTAGCTTATGAGAGGTATTTACAAAGAAGTGCTATAAGAAGAGAAGAGTATATGGAGAGTAAAAGATAGGTGAAGAGAGTGATGATAGAGTGGGAGAGGTACTGTCAAGAAATTTTAATGAAAATAAGAAAAAATTTTGGAGTTAAGAAAGCCTAGGGAACAAATGGATTTGTCAGTTAAAAACAGAGCTGGGGTGGTAGTAGATGGGGAAATGGAGGTTTTGGGTAGATGGCGAGAATATTTTGAGGAACTTTTAAATGTCGATCAAGAAAGGGAGGCAGTTATTTCATGCACTGGCCAAGGAGGTATACCATCTTTTAGAAGTGAAGAAGAGCAGGATGTAAGTGTGGGGGAGGTGCATGAGGCATTACGTAGAATGAAAGGGGGTAAAGCAGCTGGAACTGACGGGATCATGACAGAAATGTTAAAAACAGGGGGAACACAGTGTTGGAATGGTTAGTATTTTTGTTTAATAAATGTCACCCTGCCTCGGTGGGAGACGGCCGACTTGTTGAAAAAAAAAAAAAAAAAAAAAAAAAATGTATGAAAGAGGGGAAGGTACCTAGGGATTGGCAGAGTGTGTGTGTAGTCCCTTTATATAAAGGGAAGGGGGACAAAAGTGATTGTAAAAATTATAGAGGAATAAGTTTACTGAATATACCAGGAAAAGTGTACGGAAGGGTTATTATTGAAAGAATTAGAGGTAAGACAGAATATAGAATTGCAGATGAGCAAGCAGGTTTTAGAGTGGGTAGGGGATGTGTAGATCAAGTGTTTACATTGAAGCATGTATGTGAGCAGCATTTATGGATTTAGAAAAGGCATACAATAGAATGGATAGGGAAGCAATGTGGCAGATGTTACAAGTATATGGAATAGGTGGCAAGTTACTAAATGCTGTAAAGAGTTTTTATGAGGATAGTGAGGCTCAGGTTAGGGTGTGTAGAAGGGAGAGAGACTATTTCCGGGTAAAAGTAGGTCTTAGACAGGGATGTGTAATGCCACCATGGTTGTTTAATATATTTATAGATGGGGTTGTAAAAGAAGTAAATGCTAAGGTGTTCGGGAGAGGGGTGGGGAATTAAATACAAAATGGGAAGTGTCACAGTTACTTTTTGCTGATAATACTGTGCTTATGGGAGATTCTAAAGAAAAATTGCAAAGGATAGTGGACGAATTTGGGAGTGTGTGTAAAGGTAGAAAGTTGAAAGTGAACATAGAAAAGAGTAAGGTGATGAAAGTATCAAACGATTTAGATAAATAAAAATTGGATATCAAATTGGGGAGGAGGAGTATGGAAGAAGTGAATGTTTTCAGGTATTTGATAGTGATGGTAGTAGACGGTGCTAGTAGTGATAGTGGTAGATGGTGGTAGCAGTTGTGATAGTGGTAGAGGGTGGTAGTGGTTGTGATAGAGGTAGACAGTGGTAGTGATGGTGGTAGAAGGTGGTAGCAGTTTGTGATTGTGGTAAAAGGTGGTAGTGATGGTGGTAGTTGTGATGGTGGTAGAGGGTGCCTTCTTCAGTGATTCTACCAAACTCCTCCAATGTTGTTGGAGTTATATAGAGCTACAGAAAACACCGCCGCCTCAGCTGCTGCTTCACGAACATTATGGACGGGTTATGTTCTCAGTGGCCCTTATACTCCCAACAACAACACAACACCTCTTGTGATTCATAATGACTTATTTTATTCATTCTAGAGTATATTCCATGTTTCTATGTTATTAATATTGTTTATTATGTCATATTAGTTGAATTTTGGTAGATAAATAAGCCGTAGAGTTGATATTAGCGTCATATTCTCCAACAATAAACTCGCCTCCCTTCCCTCTGCCCCGTCTCCCATACACCAACAAAAGTCTTCAGTAAAGGTAAGTGTGATGTTAACCCCTTCAGGGTCCAAGGCCAAAATCTGAAGTGGTGCCCCAGTGTCCAAGAATTTTCAAAAAAAAAAAAATTTTATTTTTCTTATGAAATGGTAGAGAATCTTTTTGTGAAGGTAATATGCGTATATGCACCTGGAGAAGAGAGAAGTGTAGAGGAGAGAGAGAGATTCTGGGAAATGTTGAGTGAATGCGTGGGGAGTTTTGAATCAAGTGTGAGAGTAATGGTGGTTGGGGATTTCAATGCTAAAGTGGGTAAAAATGTTATGGAGGGAGTAGTAGGTAAATTTGGGGTGCCAGGGGTAAATGTAAATGGGGAGCCTTTAATTGAGCTATGTGTAGAAAGAAATTTGGTAATAAGTAATACATATTTTATGAAAAAGAGGATAAATAAATATACAAGGTATGATGTAGCACGTAATGAAAGTAGTTTGTTAGATTATGTATTGGTGGATGAAAGGTTGATGGGTAGGCTCCAGGATGCACATGTTTATAGAGGGGCAAGCCCTTGTGGCTTAGCGCTTCTTTTTTGATTATAATAATAATAATAATAATAATAATATAGAGGGGCAACTGATATATCAGATCATTATTTAGTTGTAGCTACAGTTAGAATAAGAGGTAGATGGGAAAAGAGGAAGGTGGCAACAACAAGTAAGAGGGAGGTGAAAGTGTATAAACTAAGGGAGGAGGAAGTTCGGGCGAGATATAAGCGACTATTGGCAGAAAGGTGGGCTAGTGCAAAGATGAGTAGTGGGGGGGTTGAAGAGGGTTGGAATAGTTTTAAAAATGCAGTATTAGAATGTGGGGCAGAAGTTTGTGGTTATAGGAGGGTGGGGGCAGGAGGAAAGAGGAGTGATTGGTGGAATGATGAAGTAAAGGGTGTGATAAAAGAGAAAAAGGTAGCTTATGAGAGGTTTTTACAAAGCAGAAGTGTTATAAGAAGAGCAGAGTATATGGAGAGTAAAAGAAAGGTGAAGAGAGTGGTGAGAGAGTGCAAAAGGAGAGCAGATGAAAGAGTGGGAGAGGCACTGTCAAGAAATTTTAATGAAAATAAGAAAAAATTTTGGAGTGAGTTAAACAAGTTAAGAAAGCCTAGGGAAAGTATGGATTTGTCCGTTAAAAACAGAATAGGGGAGTTAGTAGATGGGGAGAGGGAGGTATTAGGTAGATGGCGAGAATATTTTGAGGAACTTTTAAATGTTGAGGAAGAAAGGGAGGCGGCAATTTCATGCACTGGCCAGGGAGGTATACCATCTTTTAGGAGTGAAGAAGAGCAGAATGTAAGTGTGGTGGAGGTACGTGAGGCATTACGTAGAATGAAAGGGGGTAAAGCAGCTGGAACTGATGGGATCATGACAGAAATGTTAAAAGCAGGGGGGGATATAGTGTTGGAGTGGTTGGTACTTTTGTTTAATAAATGTATGAAAGAGGGGAAGGTACCTAGGGATTGGCGGAGAGCATGTATAGTCCCTTTATATAAAGGGAAAGGGGACAAAAGAGATTGTAAAAATTATAGAGGAATAAGTTTAGTGAGTATACCAGGAAAAGTATACGGTAGAGTTATAATTGAAAGAATTAGAGGTAAGACAGAATGTAGAATTGCGGATGAGCAAGGAGGCTTCAGAGTGGGTAGGGGATGTGTAGATCAAGTGTTTACATTGAAGCATATATGTGAACAGTATTTAGATAAAGGTAGGGAAGTTTTTATTGCATTTATGGATTTAGAAAAGGCATATGATAGAGTGGATAGAGGAGCAATGTGGCAGATGTTGCAAGTTTATGGAATAGGTGGTAAGTTACTAAATGCTGTAAAGAGCTTTTATGAGGATAGTGAGGCTCAGGTTAGGGTGTGTAGAAGAGAGGGAGAATACTTCCCGGTAAAAGTAGGTCTTAGACAGGGATGTGTAATGTCACCATGGTTGTTTAATATATTTATAGATGGGGTTGTAAAAGAAGTAAATGCTGGGGTGTTCAGGAGAGGGGTGGGATTAAATTATGGGGAATCAAATTCAAAATGGGAATTGACACAGTTACTTTTTGCTGATGATACTGTGCTTATGGGAGATTCTAAAGAAAAATTGCAACGGTTAGTGGATGAGTTTGAGAATGTGTGTAAAGGTAGAAAGTTGAAAGTGAACATAGAAAAGAATAAGGTGATGAGGGTATCAAATGATTTAGATAAAGAAAAACTGGATATCAAATTGGGGAGGAGGAGTATGGAAGAAGTGAATGTTTTCAGATACTTGGGAGTTGACGTGTCGGCGGATGGATTTATGAAGGATGAGGTTAATCATAGAATTGATGAGGGAAAAAAGGTGAGTGGTGCGTTGAGGTATATGTGGAGTCAAAAAACGTTATCTATGGAGGCAAAGAAGGGAATGTATGAAAGTATAGTAGTACCAACACTCTTATATGGATGTGAAGCTTGGGTGGTAAATGCAGCAGCGAGGAGACGGTTGGAGGCAGTGGAGATGTCCTGTCTAAGGGCAATGTGTGGTGTAAATACAGTGGACCCCCGGTTAACGATATTTTTTCACTCCAGAAGTATGTTCAGGTGCCAGTACTGACCGAATTTGTTCCCATAAGAAATATTGTGAAGTAGATTAGTCCATTTCAGACCCCCAAACATACACGTACAAACGCACTTACATAAATACACTTACATAATTGGTCACATTCGGAGGTAATCGTTATGCGGGGGTCCACTGTATTATGCAGAAAATTCGGAGTGTGGAAATTAGGAGAAGGTGTGGAGTTAATAAAAGCATTAGTCAGAGGGCAGAAGAGGGGTTGTTGAGGTGGTTTGGTCATTTAGAGAGAATGGATCAAAGTAGAATGACATGGAAAGCATATAAATCTATAGGGGAAGGAAAGAGGGGTAGGGGTCGTCCTCGAAAGGGTTGGAAAGAGGGGGTAAAGGAGGTTTTGTGGGCGAGGGGCTTGGACTTTCAGCAAGCGTGCATGAGCGTGTTAGATAGGAGTGAATGGAGACGAATGATACTTGGGACCTGACGATCTGTTGGAGTGTGAGCAGGGTAATATTTAGTGAAGGGATTCAGGGAAACCGGTTATTTTCTTATAGTCGGACTTGAGTCCTGGAAATGGGAAGTACAATGCCTGCACTTTAAAGGAGGGGTTTGGGATATTGGCAGTTTGGAGGGATATGTTGTGTATCTTTATACGTATATGCTTTTAAACTGTTGTATTCTGAGCACCTCTGCAAAAGCAATGATAATGTGTGAGTGTGGTGAAAGTGTTGAATGATGATGGAAGTATTTTCTTTTTGGGGATTTTCTTTCTTTTTTGGGTCACCCTGCCTCGGTGGGAGACGACCAACTTGTTGAAAAAAAAAATAAATAAATAAAACAAAGTGCAAAATTTGATGGAAAATTGACGAAATTATGCTCTCGCGAATTTTGATGTGTCAGCGATATTTACGAACCGGCGATTTTGCTAACTTTGACTCCCATTTTAGGCCAATTACATTATTCCAGTCGACCAAATTCTTAGCTATTTCACTAGTATTACTTCTATTCTATCGATTGAGCACAAGAAATCGACAAGTCAACTGTTTCAACTACAAAATAAAGTGATAGGAAATTGGTAATTTGGCCAATTTAACACAAAGTTCAAAATAATCCAATTTCAAAATAGGGTCCAGAATAAACAATGTAGGTATTCCTGGCACTAAACTAACATTTCCTCTGTTCATTAGTTACGTTTTGAGGCTTTACAAATAAATTCCATTTTGATTTTTCATTCACATAATGAAACACAAATAACCCGCACATAAAAGAGAGAAGCTTACGACGACGTTTCGGTCCGACTTGGACCATTGACAAAGTCACACTAACCAGAGGTGGAGCAGGACGGCTATATACAGTTGACCCCTGCATAACGATCACCTCCGAATGCGACCAATTATGTAAGTGTATTTATGTAAGTGCGTTTGTACGTGTATGTTTCGGGGTCTGAAATGGACTAATCTAATTCATAATATTCCTTATAGGAACAAATTCGGTCAGTACTGGCACCTGAACATACTTCTGGAGTGAAAAAATATCGTTAACCGGGGGTCCACTGTATAGGCAGGAAGAGGTGGTGGTGGTGGTGGTAGTAGTAGTAGTAGTAGTAGTAGTACAAGAGTTGTATATAATACCGACAAGATGAAATTAAGACACATGCACAACACCCGGGCATCCCCATCATAGACATTTCACCATCCAGCCAGCCACTAGATGGCGAAACGTCCACAACAAAGACAACCAGACGCCGCACATGTGTCTTAATTTCATCAGTAGTTGTAGTAGTAGTAGTAGAAGAAGAAGAGGTAGTAGTAGTGGTAGTGGTAGAAGTGGGAAATAAGGATGACGAGCCAGTCAAATACAAAGGAAGGGGAGCACTGCAAGAGAGCTAGATGCCCACAGAGGGAGAGCAAGCGCACAGAGGTGCGTGAAAGGGGAAGTGGTGAAATAAATGAAGAAGGAACAGAAACACGAGACAGGAGAGAGAAAGACAACCCAGAGGAGAAAAGGAAAGAGGAAAGGGGAAGAGGAAGAGGAAGAAGAAGAAAAAGAAAAAGAAAAAATGAGGATTCAGGTTAAGTCACGGGTGTTCTGAAGTTTGGAGCATTTTACAATGTAGTGGGAGAGGAAGGCATCTACAGAGACGAAGCCAGGGCTAAGGTTCATACAAGGAAAGTTGTGTATTAGAGAGGATTCAACTAGACGGCGACTGTTCAAGTTGGAAGTAGGGAAGACAGTTTTAGCAGAAGACCAGTCAATAGGATGGCTATGATCTCCTGGAGATGGGAAGTACAGTGTCTGTACTCTGAAGGAGGGGTGTTTAAGTTGCAGTTTTATAACTGTAGTGTAGGCATGCCTATGGCAAGACAGTGATAGAGTGAATGATGATGGAAGTTTTTCTTTTTCGGGCCACTCTGTCTTGGTGGGAAACAGCCGATGCGTTAATAATAATAAATAAAATGCAATTAGAATATTAAGAGAAATATGAAGGGAACATTTTCTGATGAATTTACACAGCAAATATTTTGCAATAATGAGTAACTCAACACACAATATAAATGCTCAAAATATCACTGAAGGTCCACTGTGTAAGACATAAGGATGCATTTGATTTTCTAATAAACTAAAAAGTAATACATTTCTAGATTTAATAAGTTATTTAATGTGTTATAAGAAGAGCAGAGTATATGGAGAGTAAAAGAAAGGTAAAGAGAGTGGTGAGAGAGTGCAAAAGGAGAGTAGATGATAGAGTGGGAGAGGCACTGTCAAGATATTTTAATGAAAATAAGAAAAAATTTTGGAGTGAGTTAAACAAGTTAAGAAAGCCTAGGGAAAGTATGGATTTGTCAGTTAAAAACAGAGTAGGGGAGTTAGTAGATGGGGAGATGGAGGTATTAGGTAGATGGCGAGAATATTTTGAGGAACTTTTAAATGTTAAGGAAGAAACAGGCAGTAATTTCATGCACTGGTCAGGGAGGTATACCATCTTTTAGGAGTGAAGAAGAGCAGAATGTAAGTGTGGGGGAGGTACGTGAGGCATTACGTAAAATGAAAGGGGGTAAAGCAGCTGGAACTGATGGGATCATGACAGAAATGTTAAAAGCAGGGGGGGGATATAGTGTTGGAGTGGTTGGTACTTTTGTTTAATAAATGTATGAAAGAGGGGAAGGTACCTAGGGATTGGCGGAGAGCATGTATAGTCCCTTTATATAAAGGGAAAGGGGACAAAAGAGACTGTAAAAATTATAGAGGAATAAGTTTACTGAGTATACCAGGAAAAGTGTACGGTAGGGTTATAATTGAAAGAATTAGAGGTAAGACAGAATGTAGGATTGTGGATGAGCAAGGAGGTTTCAAAGTGGGTAGAGGATGTGTAGATCAAGTGTTTACATTGAAGCATATATGTGAACAGTATTTAGATAAAGGTAGGGAAGTTTTTATTGCATTTATGGATTTAGAAAAGGCATATGATAGAGTGGACAGAGGAGCAATGTGGCAGATGATGCAAGTATATGGAATAGGTGGTAAGTTATTAAATGCTGTAAAGAGTTTTTATGAGGATAGTGAGACTCAGGTTAGGGTGTGTAGAAGAGAGGGAGACTACTTCCCGGTAAAAGTAGGTCTTAGACAGGGATGTGTAATGTCACCATGGTTGTTTAATATATTTATAGATGGGGTTGTAAAGGAAGTAAATGCTAGGGTGTTCGGGAGAGGGGTGGGATTAAATTTTGGGGAATCAAATTCAAAATGGGAATTGACACAGTTACTTTTTGCTGATGATACTGTGCTTATCGGAGATTCTAAAGAAAAATTGCAAAGGTTAGTGGATGAGTTTGGGAATGTGTGTAAAGGTAGAAAGTTGAAAGTGAACATAGAAAAGAGTAAGGTGATGAGGGTGTCAAATGATTTAGATAAAGAAAAATTGGATATCAAATTGGGGAGGAGGAGTATGGAAGAAGTGAATCTTTTCAGATACTTGGGAGTTAACGTGTCGGCGGATGGATTTATGAAGGATGAGGTTAATCATAGAATTGATGAGGGAAAAAAGGTGAGTGGCGCATTGAGGTATATGTGGAGTCAAAAAACGTTATCTATGGAGGCAAAGAAGGGAATGTATGAAAGAATAGTAGTACCAACACTCTTATATGGATGTGAAGCTTGGGTGGTAAATGCAGCAGCGAGGAGACAGTTGGAGGCAGTGGAGATGTCCTGTTTAAGGGCAATGTGTGATGTAAATATTATGCAGAAAATTCGAAGTGTGGAAATTAGGAAAAGGTGTGGAGTTAATAAAAGTATTAGTCAGAGGGAAGAAGAGGGGTTGTTGAGGTGGTTTGGTCATTTAGAGAGAATGGATCAAAGTAGAATGACATGGAAAGCATATAAATTTATAGGGGAAGGAAGGTGGGGTAGAGGTCGTCCTCGAAAGGGTTGGAGAGAGGGGGTAAAGGAGGTTTTGTGGGCAAGGGGCTTGGACTTCCAGCAAGCGTGCGTGAGAGTGTTAGGTAGGAGTGAATGGAGACGAATGGTACTTGGGACCTGACGATCTGTTGGAGTGTGAGCAGGGTAATATTTAGTGAAGGGATTCAGGGAAACCGGTTATTTTCATATAGTCGGACTTGAGTCCTGGAAATGGGAAGTACAATGCCTGCACTTTAAAGGAGGGGTTTGGGATATTGGCAGTTTGGAGGGATATGTTGTGTATCTTTATATGTGTATGCTTCTAAACTGTTGTATTCTGAGCACCTCTGCAAAAACAGTGATAATGTGCAAGTGTGGTGAAAGTGTTGAATGATGATGAAAGTGTTTTCTTTTTGGCGATTTTCTTTCTTTTTTTGGGGTCACCCTGCCTCGGTGGGAGACGGCCGACTTGTTGAAAAAATAAAATAAAAAATAAAGTGAACGACTAACTCAATATACCTACAAATGCATTCACATTAATCATTTTCAGAAATATTGCCTCAAATGTCAAGAGTAACTTACCCATATTTGTTGAGATGCGTGGGCAAAATAACCTGAGTATGAGTGAAGGTGCTGGGATCTGTTGAGGTCTGGACTATGACCTGTCCTTGGGTGAAGGAAGTAGGCTCTCCATGGCCACCACTTGTTAGTTGAATTTGTTTAAGCTCTCCAGACTTCCCAGACCCTGCCCCACTAGGGCCCCCAGCAGTGGCTATCAGGTACTTGCCTGAGGAAAAAACAATATTGTTATAATTTCACCACATACCATTTGGACACGAGTGAGCACTGTGTATAAATCATAAATGCAGTGTTTTTCTCCTCGGGAACTCTATTTTACCTAAATGTACAATCTTTTATATTACTTTTGATGAAATGACATACTGCGAACAAATATGAAGAGAAAACTTATGTTACAGAATAATCTTGTACTGGGATAATTTTTTAGGATGAGAGGCACCATATCTACATTTTCTTCATTATACCATTTTATAGTGATGAATATATCTTATTTGGGCCACCCTGAATTGGTGAGAGTTGGCCAATGTATTAACCCGTAAACGGTCCAAACGTATATATACCTTTTTTTCAACATTTGAAAGTATGTAAAAAAAGTAGATCTTTTTTTTTTTTTTACATTTGAAAACGTGTAAAAAACTTTGATCTACGTTTTTTTTGTTATATTTAAAAATATGTAAAAAAAAGTAGATCCACTTTTGGAGCACTACGCATATGAATGTAGATCTGCTTGGACCGTTTACGGGTTAAGAGCGTAATACCTGAAGTATACCTGGAGGGTGTTTCAGGGATCAATGCCCCTGTGGCCTGGTCTATGAACAGGCCTTGCAATGGATCAGGACCTGATCAACCAGGTTTTTACTGACGACCGCACGTAAACCAACGTACAAATTGCAGCCCAGCTGGTCAGGTACTGACTTTAGATGCCTGTCCAGCTCCTCCTTGAAGACAGCCAGGGGTTTATTGGTAATCCCCCTTATGTATGCTGGAAGGCAGTTGAACAGTCTTGGGCCCTAATACTTACTTTGTTGTCACTTAGCATACTCATGGCTTCCCTGCTTTTCATTGGGGGGTGTTGCATCGCCTGCCAAGGCTTTTGCTTTCATAGGGAATGATTTTTGTGTGAAGAACTGGGACTTGTCCCTCTAGGATTGTCTAAATGTATATTATCATGCATCTTTCTCTCCTGCATTCCAGAGAGTACAAATCAGGGACTTCAACTGTTCCCAGTAATTTAGGTGCTTTATCGTACTCATACATGCCATGAAAGTTCTCTGTATCTTCTCAAGGTTTGCAATTTTGCCTGCCTCAAAAGGGGCCATTAGTGTACAGCAATATTCCAGCCTACAGAGAACAACTGATTAGAAGAGAATCATCATGGGCTTGGCATCTCTACTTTTGAAGGTTCTCATTATCCATCCTATCATTTTCTTAGGAACTGTGGTAGATACATTGTTTTGATCTTTGAAAATCAGATTTTCTGACATTATCACTCCCAGGTCCTTCACATTAGTTTTTCACTATTGTGTGGTTGGATTTTTGTGTGATATTCTGATCCAGTTTTTATTTCCTTGAGTTTTCCATAGTGGAGTAATTGAAATATGTCTTCATTGAATTTCACATTGTTTTCTGTGGCCCATTTAAAGATTTGGTTAATGTCCGTATGGAAATTTGCAGTGTCCTTGATGGATGACACTCAAGCAAATTCAGGTATCATCAGCAAAGGAGGACATGGTACTGTGGCTTACATCTCTATGTCAGATACGAGGATGAGGAAAAGGATGGGAGCAAGTACCATACCTTGTGGAACAGCTTTTCACTGTAGCCACCTCTGACTTTACTCTGTTTACTATTACTCCTTGTGTTCTATTTGTTAGGAAGTTATAGATCCATCTACCAACTTTTCCTGTTATTCCTTATCATGCATTTTGTGTGCTAGTACTCCATGACCACACTTGTCAAGGGCTTTTGCAGAGTCTGTGTAAAATACATCTTCATTTTACTTGTCCACCAGAGCATCCAGTAGTTGTGAAAGGCAGGACTGACCTGCTCTAAACCCATGATGCCTTGGGTTGTGCACCTGATGAGTATCTAAGTGGTTGGCAATCTTGCAATTGCTTTACTGCCACCACTGTAGAGTGGGGCATTGTACAATGCCTGCACTTTAAAGGAAGGGTTTGGGATATTGACTGTTTTTGAAGTGACATCTAAACTGTCATACCTGGCTGCCTCTGCAAAGGCAGTGATTATGTGTAAATGATGGTGAAAGTTTCTTTTTTGGACCGACATGTTGGAAAAATAAAAGGTAGTAGGTTGGTAGACAGCAACTGACCAGGGAGGTACTACCGTCCTGCCAAGTGAGTGTGAAACGGAAGCCTGTAATTGTTTTACATGATGGTAGGATTGCTGGTGTCTTTTTTTAGTCTCATAAACATGCAAGATTTCAGGTACATTTTGCTACTTATACTTACACTTAGGTCACACTACACAAGCACGTACAAGCATATATATACATACCCCTCTGGGTTTTCTTCTATCTTCTTAAAAGTTCTTGTTCTTGTTTATTTTTGCTTACCTCTATGGGGAAGTGGAACAGAATTCTTCCTCCATAAGCCATGTGTGTTCTAAGAGACAACTAAAATGCTAGGAGCAAGAGGCTAGTAACCGCTTCTCCTGTACATATTACTAAATTTAAAAGAAGAAACTTTTGTTTTTCCTTTTGGGCCACCCTGCTTCAGTAGGATATGGCTGGTTTGTTGAAAGAAGAAAGTAGAAGATGTTGAAAAGAATAAGAAATGTATAGCAAAACCTCTGATACAGTACGACCCCCCATATCCATGGGGATACATTTCAAGGACCTGCCGTGGATACCGAAACAGTGGATAGTAGCAAACCCTATATGTAAGTCCTATACATACCTATTATGAAGTTTCAGTGGTAAGGTATATACAGTAAGTACTGAATTATCACTTATTCACTGATGGGAAGCATTTCAAGGTCTCTCTTTGGATTTGAAGAACTGTCAGCTTCTCTACTTTCGCGCTTTGGGACCATTATTATCCAAAATTAAGGGTATTTTTCAGCCACAGTAAATCGTGGATAACTGAAACCACGGATTCTGAATCAGGGGACACGGGGGTTCTACTGTATACCGAAAAACCCCAGTCTTGCCAACTGGAACAAACAAGAAAAGGTAATCTGTGATGTACCAAGAGTCGGAACAATCAAGAGAACTCAAGATTTAAATTTTTCCCAGTAGCATTCTGCTTTATGAGCCAATACTTGTTTATGACTGCTTTACAGGCTTCTACATAATCAGGCCATGATCCAGAAGACAGGTAGGAAAAGTATACATACATCAAAGAATGAAAAAGAGGCTGAAGAAAAGATGCAGAAAGATAGGTTCAGTGAAGTGTATAAACCAAGGATGAATACAGGTCTCCCTCAACATTCACGATTTCAACTTTCGTGGGCTTCACACATTCGCAAATTCCCAACCGCCAAATCATATTTAAGTTTTCTGCTACCTTGCGAGCCCCTACTACCCTCCCTCCAACCCCAGCAACTGGCAGCCAGCCCTCCCACACTGTGTGGTGAGTGTTTTGTTTGTTCATTATTTGCTATTAAACTACAGTATAAATAATCTAAAACCATTCATGACTGCACATTGGAATAGCTATTCAGACAGGTATTGGACGGTGACATCATGTGTTTACTCTTGAACACAGCAAAGAATCAAACATTTCTGCTACTGCTAATAATAACAATAGTTATAATAATAATAAATACGATAGAATTGAAGAAGGAAATTGTACAAAAATACGAGGGAGTGGTTGACACATTGTCACTGAGGCTTTGTTTATGCTGGAGTGAGCATTAGTCTCCGTGCTCTTCCAAACATTCCACAATAATTCATTGTGTTTGGTGCTTGTAGATTGAGTGCGACTGGAGTGGTAGAGGCTATGGTTGAGGAAGCGGTTGAGGCAGCGGGTGAGGCAGTGGGTAAGGCAGTGGGTGAGGCAGCAGTTGAGGCAGCAGTTGAGGCAGCGGTTGAGGCAGCAGTTGAGGCAGCGGGTGAGGCAGCGGGTGAGGCAGCGGGTGAGGCAGCGGTTGAGACAGCAGTTGAGGCAGCAGTTGAGGCAGTGGTTGAGGCAGTGGGTGAGGCAGCGGTTGAGGCAGTGGGTGAGGCAGCGGTTGAGGCAGTGGTATTTAATAACATACATGTTGTTATTAATAATAATAATAATAATAATAATAATACATTATTAATAATAACATGTACTATTATTATTTATAACATATATGTTATTAAATACCACTGCCTCAACCATTGCCTCTACCACTCCAGTCGCACTCAATCTACAAGCACCAAACAATGAATTATTGTGAAATGTTTGGAAGAGCACGGAGACTAATGCTCACTCCAGCATAAACAAAGCCACAATGACGATGTGTCAATCACTCCCTCGCATTTTTGTACAATTTCCTTCTTCAATTCTATCGTATTTATTATTATTATTATTATTGTTATTATTATTAGTAGCAGAAATGTTTGATTCTTTGCTGTGTTCAAGAGTAAACATATGATGTCACCATCCAATACCTGTCTGAATAGCCATTCCAATGTGCAGTCATGAATGGGTTTACATTATTTATACTGTAATTTAATAGCAAATAATGAACAAACAAAACACTCACCACACTGGTGGGAGGGCTGGCTGCCAGTTGCTGGGGTTGGAGGGAGGGTAACAGGGACTCGCAGTGGTTGCGGAAGTGGTGGAGGCAGTGGTATTTAATAACATACATGTTATTAAACCATAACATGTACAGTGGAACCTCAAAAATCGAACTGCTCCCAACACGACCAATTATGTAAATGTATTTTTGTAAGTGCTTTTATAAGTGTATTTTTGAGGGTCTGAAATGGACTAATCTAATTTACATTATTCCTGATGGGAATAAATTCATTCGGTAAAGGCACTCGAACAGCCTTCTGGACCGAAGAAAGTTCGATATTTGAGGATCCACTGTATATATTTAGTACAATTTACGACATTTTCATGTATTTTATGACTGTTCATGGTTCAATAAGTTAAGGAAGCAGTATTGTATTATATTTCCCTACAATATATCAGGGCACCAAACATTCGCGATTTTTCAATATTCGCAAGGCTCTTGATCCCCTAACCCTCGCGAATGTTGAGGGGGACCTGTAGAAGGAAATGAGAGATATCCAGAGAAGAGTTGATGGAAGGGTGTGAAGTTGGTTTGGAGAGGCAAGGACATGAGTACTGGAGTGAAAGCAATTTTTTTTAAGATATGGTAAGATTTGTGAAAGAATTCAGCATAATCATTTAGCCAGATTAGAGCTCTGGAAGTAGGTGTACTTTATTAAGTGTAGATGTTAGTGATGGGCGGATCACTGCATTACAATATCTATACCCTGGAAAGACATCTAGGGAGAAAGTGATAATGTCTGAATTTTCTTCTGTAGGTAGTCACTGCAAATTCTATGGATCAAGAACCCTCACATGAGGGAAAATATCCATGCAGAGCAAAAAAAACTATCACAATTAAAAGCTTATTCTGCATATCTTTTCTTCAATTCCAGATGCACCAAAATCAAACTTTAAATTTTCCTGTTAACCCTTTGAGGGTCGACAGGCCCTCTCCGAAACTCGTTCTCAGGGTCGGCCAAATTTAAAAAAAAAAAAATTATTTTCTCTTATGAAAAGATAGAGAATCTTTTCCCGATCATAAAGACACCAAAAGTTTGAAATTTGATAGAAAACTTACGGAATTATGCTCTCGCAAAGTTAGCGGTCTCGGCGATGTTTACGCATCGGCGATTTTGCCCACTTTGAGCCCCACTTTCGGCCAATTTCACTGTACTAGTCGACAAAAAACATGAATATTTCGCTAGAACTCCATTTTTTCTATCGAATGGGTGCAAGAAACCACCCATTTATAAATTCAACTATCCAGTACAGTGGTCAGAATTTAACAATTTTGCCAATTTCACACAAATTTCAAAAGATGCCAATTTCCGAATAGGGTCCAGAATAAACAAGAAAGACATTCCTGGCACTAAAATGACATTTCCTCTAGTCATTAGTCACGTCTCAAGGCCCCTCTTATATTCTTTTGCTTTCCACTTTGAATTTTTATTCTCACAAAAAATATAAGATTTACTGTTATGCAGACTACTGCATTAGTGTAAAAAATGGTATAAATATTATTGGTGCACTTGTGAAAGAATATTAGACTCACCAGTTGACCTGTATTGCACGCTTGGCACGATTTGTTTACTTTTGAAGTTTGGTAAAAATCGAACATTTCTGCTACTTTGAGCTCAATTTCAAGGCACCTTTCATTGTAAAACCAGTCAAAATCATCTCAATTTCTATAATATGTCTTCCATTCTATAAAATGAGACCAAGAAAACTGGAATACAACAATAAATACCATACGAAAATACACTGCAAAGTCGCTGATTTATTAAAAAAAAAATGGTCAAAGTTTTTTTTTTTCTCATTATGCACTGTGTGCTGCAGGATTTTTTTTAGACTGTGCACACTGACCACATAGACCCATTCTTTCATATGAAGGCCTACCAGCTTTCTCCCACAAGATTTGAGGCCGCTAGAATTTATGAGTACTAGTACGTCAAAAACCCCTACGCGTAAGACGTACTAGTACGACCAAAACCCTCAAAGGGTTAATATGTTCACAGCACTCGACAATGATACCTTTCTCAGATTTATAAGTTTTCCAAACAAAATATTTAATTCACTGATTTGTAAAAAAAAACCTGATAATACAGGAGTACATAATTTGTTGGTTTGCAAGAAACACTGTAAATACACAGAACATTATTCATTAGTTTAAAATAAACAAATAAAAGGATATACAATTCAATGGACTGAAAGATATAACTACTGTGGGAGTAGATAATATCTCATGGAGTTGTTAACTTTTAGAATTTGATATCCTATATCAATACACTTACCTTGTAAGGCAGACATGAGCTGCTGGGAATTCTGAACACTGACCCCACTTGTTCCTATTAACGTGGCACCTGCAACAGCATTCAAGAAAAAACATTTCTGGCATATCACAAAGAAATAACCTACATTAATGAGCTACATAATTACATATGTGATAAGAGCCTGTCACATAATTTGAATTTTGAAGACAATATACAAAGCAAAACAAATAGTATAATCAAATTAAAGGTCTAACCTTGCTGATGCTGGTGAGATGGTGGTGAAGGTGGTGCACTGGTAGTGTTAACATCATACTGAGCAGCAGTATTTAGGGGGTTAAGAGGAGAAGCTGTGGCTGAGTCCACGTACTCAGGCACTGGAGATCCTTCTCGTGACAATGACTCGGGAGTTACCAGGCCGCTCATGCCAATGTGTGAGGGAGAGGCTGGCGCAGATCTGCTGTTCAACGATAAAGGCCAAATTCAACAATTAGTGCTGAATGCAACAGCAGAATTTTTCTTTTACCATATACACACTCTTTTAAGGGATCAGGAGTTTCCAACCAGGTCTCCTAATGTCCAACTACAGAAACAAAACCCCCTTAACTCTGTAATTCATGGCATAAACTACTCACACAAGCAACCTTCCATTAGCTAACACACAATACACATTTCTGGCTTAAATAGGGACTCCTGCAAATAAAAGGACCTAAAATGTGGAACAGTCTACCTAATGATTTTAAAGCTAAATATATCTGCCTTTATCTTAAACAGTTAGTCCAGACTGACTAATACTTTTACTGCAACCATATTACATAGGCATTTTATCAGCTTTCACATTAATACACATTACTAATTATATTTGTAACCTCTATCATGGCAAATTTATGAATTATTTTTACGGTTATTATCTTATATTACTATTGTTTATCTACCTTTCAAGAGGGGTGCCTTGATGCAGATGAAGTGCCCATGATCCAAGGAATTGGAGTTACCTTCCTCTTTCTTGAATCAAACCTGATAACCTCCCATTCCTCAGATGCACTGTAACCTCTGTGGTCAGTTTATTATAGTACATGTAATCATAACGAAGCTCTAAACCCACAAGGGTCATACAGCACTGCCATGTGGTCTGTTAAGAACTTACCATGATTTTTTTCTTTTTTTAACATCGGCCATCTCCCACGAAGATAGGGCAACCAGAAAGAGAAAAAAGAAGGAAATACATTCACCATCATTCAATCAATCGCTGTCTTGCTAGATGTGTTCTGACATCACAGTTCAGATGGCCCTCTGAACTGCAACATCCTAACCTTTTCTTCAGAGTGCAGGCACTGCACCTCTCACCTCCAGGACTAAAGTACTGCTAACTAACTTTCCTGAATCCATTCATAAATGTTACCCTGTTCACACTCCTACTAACTGGTTTCCCCCATGAATAATAATAATAATAATAATTAATTTTTTTTATTAACACACTGGCCGATTCCCACCAAGGCAGGGTGGCCCGAAAAAAGAAAAACTTTCACCATCATTCACTCCATCACTGTCTTGCCAGAAGGGTGCTTTACACTACAGTTTTTAAACTGCAACATTAACACCCCTTCTTCAGAGTGCAGGCACTGTACTTCCCATCTCCAGGACTCACGTCCGGCCTGCCGGTTTCCCTGAATCCCTTCATAAATGTTACTTTGCTCACACTCCAACAGCACATCAAGTATTAAAAACCATTTGTCTCCATTCACTCCTATCAAACACGCTCACGTATGCCTGCTGGAAGTCCAAGCCCCTCGCACACAAAACCTCCTTTACCCCCTCCCTCCAACCTTTCCTAGGCCGACCCCTACCCCACCTTCCTTCCACTACAGACTGATACACTCTTGAAGTCATTCTGTTTCACTCCATTCTCTCTACATGTCCGAACCACCTCAACAACCCTTCCTCAGCCCTCTGGACAACAGTTTTAGCAATCCCGCTCCTCCTCCTAACTTCCAAACTACGAATTCTCTTCATTATATTCACACCACACATTGCCCTCAGACATGACATCTCCACTGCCTCCAGCCTTCTCCTTGCTGCAACATTCATCACCCATGCTTCACACCCATATAAGAGCGTTGGTAAAACTATACTCTCATACATTCCCCTCTTTGCCTCCAAGGACAAAGTTCTTTGTCTCCACAGACTCCTAAGTGCACCACTCACCTTTTTCCCCTCATCAATTCTATGATTCACCTCATCTTTCGTAGACCCATCTGCTGACACGTCCACTCCCAAATATCTGAATACATTCACCTCCTCCATTCTCTCTCCCTCCAATCTGATATCCAATCTTTCATCACCTAATCTTTTTGTTATCCTCATAACCTTACTCTTTCCTGTATTCACTTTTAATTTTCTTCTTTTGCATACCCTACCAAATTCATCCACCAACCTCTGCAACTTCTCTTCAGAATCTCCCAAGAACACAGTGTCATCAGCAAAGAGCAACTGTGACAACTCCCACTTTGTGTGATTCTTTATCTTTTAACTCCACGCCTCTTGCCAAGACCCTCGCATTTACTTCTCTTACAACCCCATCTATAAATATATTAAACAACCACGGTGACATCACACATCCTTGTCTAAGGCCTACTTTTACTGGGAAATAATCTCCCTCTTTCCTACATACTCTAACTTGAGCCTCACTATTCTTGTAAAAACTCTTCACTGCTTTCAGTAACCTACCTCCTACACCATACACCTGCAACATCTGCCACATTGCCCCCCTATCCACCCTGTCATACGCCTTTTCCAAATCCATAAATGCCACAAAAACCTCTTTAGCCTTTTCTAAATGCTGTTCACTTATATGTTTCACTGCAAACACCTGGTCCACACACCCCCTACCTTTCCTAAAGCCTCCTTGTCCATCTGCTATCCTATTCTCCATCTTACACTTAATTCTTTCAATAATAACTACCATACACTTTACCAGGTATACTCAACAGACTTCTCCCCCTATAATTTTTGCACTCTCTTTTGTCCCCTTTGCCTTTATACAAAGGAACTATGCAGGCTCTCTGCCCATCCCTAGGTACCTAATAACAGTAATAATAATAATAATCCTAGGTAGTAGGATGGTAGACAGCAACCACCCAGGGAGGTACTACCGTCCTGCCAAGTGAGTGTAAAACGAAAGCCTTTAATTGTTTTACATGATGGTAGGATTGCTGGTGTCTAATTTTTCTGTCTTGTAAACATGCAAGATTTCAGGTACGTCTTGCTACTTCTTCTTACACTTAGGTCACACTACACATACATGTACAAGCATATATATGTACACACCTCTCTGGGTTTTCTTCTATTTTCTTACTAATTCTTGTTCTTGTTTATTTCCTGTTCTCTCCATGGGGAAGTGGAACAGAATTCTTCCTCCGTAAGCCATGCATGTTGTAAGAGGCGACTAAAATGCCGGGAGCAAGGGGCTAGTAACCCCTTCTCCTGTATATATTACTAAATGTAAAAGGAGAAGCTTTCGTTTTTCCTTTTGGGCCACCCTGCCTCAGTGGGATACGGCTGGTGTGTTGAAAGAAAGAAATAATAAAAATAATAATTTTTTTTTTTTTTTCAACAAGTCGGCCGTCTCCCACCGAGGCAGGGTGACCCAAAAAAGAAAGAAAATCCCCAAAAAGAAAATACTTTCATCATCATTCAACACTTTCACCACACTCGCACATTATCACTGTTTTTGCAGAGGTGCTCAGAATACAACAGTCTAGAAGCATACACATATAAAGATACACAAACATATCCCTCCAAACTGCCAATATCCCAAAACCCCTCCTTTAAAGTGCAGGCATTGTACTTCCCATTTCCAGGACTCAAGTCCGACTATATGAAAATAACCGGTTTCCCTGAATCCCTTCACTAAATATTACCCTGCTCACACTCCAACAGATCGTCAGGTCCCAAGTACCATTCGTCTCCATTCACTCCTATCTAACACGCTCACGCACGCTTGCTGGAAGTCCAAGCCCCTTACCCACAAAACCTCCTTTACCCCCTCTCTCCAACCCTTTCGAGGACGACCCCTACCCCGCCTTCCTTCCCCTATAGATTTATATGCTTTCCATGTCATTCTACTTTGATCCATTCTCTCTAAATGACCAAACCACCTCAACAACCCCTCTTCTGCCCTCTGACTAATACTTTTATTAACTCCACACCTTCTCCTAATTTCCACACTCCGAATTTTCTGCATAATATTTACACCACACATTGCCCTTAAACAGGACATCTCCACTGCCTCCAACCGTCTCCTCGCTGCTGCATTTACCACCCAAGCTTCACACCCATATAAGAGTGTTGGTACTACTATACTTTCATACATTCCCTTCTTTGCCTCCATAGATAACATTTTTTGACTCCACATATACCTCAACGCACCACTCACCTTTTTTCCCTCATCAATTCTATGATTAACCTCATCCTTCATAAATCCATCCGCCGACACAACATAATAACAGTAATAATAATAATCCTAGGTAGTAGGTTGGTAGACAGCAACTGTCCAGGGAGGTACTACCATCCTGCCAATTGAGTGTAAAACGAAAGCCTGTAATTGTTTTACATGATGGTAGGATTGCTGGTGTCCTTTTTTTCTGTCTCATGAACATGCAAGATTTCAGGTACGTCTTGCTACTTCTACTTACACTTAGGTCACACTATGCATACATGTTATTTTTTATTAGCACACTGGCCGATTCCCACCAAGGCAGGGTGGCCCGAAAAAGAAAAACTTTCACCATCATTCACTCCATCACTGTCTTGCCAGAAGGGTGCTTTACACTACAGTTTTTAAACTGCAACATTAACACCCCTCCTTCAGAGTGCAGGCACTGTACTTCCCATCTCCAGGACTCAAGTCCGGCCTGCCGGTTTCCCTGAATCCCTTCATAAATGTTACTTTGCTCACACTCCAACAGCACGTCAAGTATTAAAAACCATTTGTCTCCATTCACTCCTATCAAACACGCTCACGCATGCCTGCTGGAAGTCCAAGCCCCTCGCACACAAAACCTCCTTTACCCCCTCCCTCCAACCTTTCCTAGGCCGACCCCTACCCTGCTTTCCTTCCACTACAGACCGATACACTCTTGAAGTCATTCTGTTTTGCTCCATTCTCTCTACATGTCTGAACCACCTCAACAACCCTTCCTCAGCCCTCTGGACAACAGTTTTAACAATCCCGCACCTCCTCCTAACTTCCAAACTACGAATTCTCTGCATTATATTCACACCACACATTGCGCTCAGACGTGACATCTCCACTGCCTCCAGCCTTCTCCTCGCTGCAACATTCATCACCCATGCTTCACACCCATATAAGAGCGTTGGTAAAACTATACTCTCACATATTCCCCTCTTTGCCTCCAAGGACAAAGTTCTTTGTCTCCACAGACTCCTAAGTGCACCACTCACCTTTTTCCCCTCATCAATTCTATGATTCACCTCATCTTTCGTAGACCCATCCGCTGACACGTCCACTCCCAAATATCTGAATACATTCACCATTCACATGTACAAGCATATATATACACACCCCTCTGGGTTTTCTTCTATTTTCTTTCTAGTTCTTGTTCTTGTTTATTTCCTGTTCTCTCCATGTGGAAGTGGAACAGAATTCTTCCTCCGTAAGCCATGCGTGTTGTAAGAGGCGACTAAAATGCCGGGAGCAAGGGGCTATTAACCTCTTCTCCTGTATATATTACTAAATGTAAAAGGAGAAACTTTCGTTTTTCCTTTTGGGCCACCTCGCCTCGGTGGGATATGGCAGGTGTGTTGAAAGAAAGAATAATAATAATAAAGCCATTCTATCTTTATATACAGAACTGTCATTTAATATGATTACAACTGTAAATATTAAATTTAAAGTCTCCCTTCAACTATATAACTCTGTTAGTGCTCAGTTCTAGTCCTAGTCTAAATCTGTGCAAAATGCTCTGCATAACTATAAACTTTCCAAAAAATACTTTATACATTTTAACATTTATGATCTTTTTTTTAAAAAATTGTCTTTTTTGTAATATAAAACTGACCATTCTCACTAAACTGTGAATTTATAATGGAAACAAATACTGATACAACCCCAAAATTACAAACCTATTAGAGAGGTGTGTGAAGGGAGTCTTGAAAATAGGAACACCTCGTTGCCGCCGCCGTTTAAAAGCTTGATCGACTAATTTACTCTCCGACGCTGGATCAATTTTCCAGAAGCTGCCTTTTCCTGGCTCCTCTTGAGAACGTGGGACTTTGACGAAGTATCGATTTAATGACAAGTTATGTCGAATGGAGTTCTGAGGAAGATGTGTTGATTATTGAAAACAAAACTTTTAAAAGTTAATATGATAAAATTAAAAAGAAGAAACTATACAATCAATGTGAAATAATTCACTCAAGGTGAAGAAAAATAAGACAGGTTCCAAAACAAGCTTTTGTTGGGACAACAGTGTATTTTGTGTACATCTTTCTGAAGCTCTAGAGCAGTAATCCTTAACCTTTTTCATCCTATAACCCCCCAAAACTCTTCAGGGCATTATAGTGGACCCTCGACCAATGATATTAATCCGTTCCAGAGGGCTTGTCCTTAGCAGAATTTATCGTTAGCCGAATTAATTTTCCCCATGAGAAATTATGGAAATCCAATTAATCTGTTCCAGACACCCAAACTATGAAAAAAATATTTTTCACAAGAAATGTACATTTTCCTACACAGAAAAACAAGATACATGCACAATAAATACTGTACTAAATGGAGAGTAAGTGACACTTACCTTTATTGAAGATGT
This sequence comes from Cherax quadricarinatus, assembly GCF_038502225.1. NCBI lineage: Eukaryota > Metazoa > Arthropoda > Malacostraca > Decapoda > Parastacidae > Cherax > Cherax quadricarinatus. Next base: position 263,702 of record NW_027195096.1, read on the forward strand.
AGTGATGAGTGATGAGGTGGGAGGAGGGGAAATGGAGGTGTTTTATTGTTTGGAAGGGGAATCCCCTTCCATAAGGACTTTAGGTACAGAGTCCTTTTCCAGGGTTACTTCCCTTCCTTTTTTAATGCCACTGGGAACAACTTGAGAGCCACTGAGCCTCTGTTGCACCAAAAATCTGTCCATAGAGCTCTGTACCTCGTGTTCCTTTAAGATTTTCCTAAAATGGGCCACAACATTGTCATTGTAAAAGTCACCAGCAGGGCTTGCAATAGCTGTGTCAGGGTGATTTTCATCCATAAAGGTTTGCACCTTTGTCCACACTGTACAAATTTCCTTAATCGTTGAAGAAGGCAACGTTCTCCATCTTTCTCTCCCCTCCTCTGAAGCAATTTCCTCAGTTGTGGTCTCTTGCTGTTGCAGATGCTCTTGCAGCTCATCAGTGGTTAATTCTTCATCGTCGCCCTCCACCAACTCTTCCACATCCTCCCCACTAACCTCCAATCCCAAGGACTTCCCCAATGCCACAACAGATTCCACAACTGGCATAGGCTCCTCAGGGTTAGCCCCAAACCCTTCAAAATCCCTCTCTTGTACATATTGTGGCCACAATTTCCTCCAAGCAGAGTTTAAGGTCCTGTTAGTCACTCCCCCCCCCAAGCCTTACCTATAAGGTTTATGCAATTGAGGATACTAAAGTGATCTTTCTAAAGTCTCTTAGGGTCAACTGAGTGTCTGAGGTCACTTCAAAGCACTTTTGAAACACTGCTTTTGTGTACAATTTTTTGAAATTTGAAATGACCTGCTGGTCCATGGGCTGGAGGAGAGGAGTGGTATTAGGAGGCAAGAACTTGACTTTGATAAAACTCAAGTCCCCCGCAATTCACTCTGGCAAGTCTGAAGGATGAGAAGGAGCATTGTCTAATACCAGGAGGCACTTGAGGTCCAATTTATTTTCCAGGAGGTAATTTTTCCCAGTGGGGCCAAACACATGATAAAACCAATCATAGAAAATGTCCCTAGTGACCCATGTCTTACTGTTTGCCCTCCACATCACACACAAATTAACCTTGAAGATATTGTTTTTCTTGAAAACTCTGGGAGTTTCAGAGTGATACACGAGTAGAGCCTTCACTTTGCAATCCCCACTAGCATTACTGCAAAACATTAGATTTACCCTGTCTTTCATAGGCTTGTGTCCTGGCAGTGCTTTTTCCTCCAGTGTAATGTAGGTCCTGTTTGGCAGTTTCTTCCAAAACAGGCCGATTCGTCACAATTAAACACATGTTGGGGTTTTAATTTTTCAGTGTCTATGTACTCCTTGAATTCCTGCACATATTTTTCAGCCGCGTTTTTGTCCGAACTGGCAGCCTCTCCGTGCCTTACCACTGTGTATGCCACTGCAATTCTAAAGTCTTACAAACCAACTTTTGCTGGCCTTCAGTTCAATAACATCACCACTAGTTGCAGGCATTTGTTTAATTAAATGTCATGCAACTGCCTTGCATTTTCACACATGATCGCTTCAGAGACACTATCTCCTGATATCTGTATTTCGATCCCATTTCCTGGACTCAAGTCCGGTTATATAAAAATAACCAGGTTCCCTGAATCCCTTTACTAAATATTACCCTGCTCACACTCCAACAGCTCATCAGGTTCCAAGAACCATTCGTCTCCATTCATTACTATCTAACATATTCACGCACGCTTGCTGGAAGTCCAAGCCCCTCGCCCACAAAATCTCCTTTGCCCCCTCCCCCCAACCTTTTTGAGGATGACTCCTACCCCAACTTCCTTCCCCTACAGATTTATACACTCTCCATGTCATTCTACTTTGATCCATTCTCTCTAAATGGCCAGACCACCTCAACAACTCCTCTTCAGCCCTCTGACTAATACTTTTATTAAATCCACACCTTCCCCTAATTTCCACACTCCAAATTTTCTGCATAATATTTACACCACACACTGCTCTTAGACAGGACATCTCCACTGCCTCTAACCGCCTCCTCACTGCAGCATTTACAACCCAGGCTTCATACCCACATATGCGTTGGTAACACAATACTTTCATACATTTCCTTCTTTGCCTCAACAACGCTTTTTGTCTCCGCATATACCTCAACGCACCACTCACCTTTTTTCCTCATCAATTCTACAGTTAACCTCGTCCTTCATAAACCCATCCGTTGACACAAACTCCCAAATATCTGAAAACATTCACTTCTTTCATAGTCCTTCTCTCCAATGTAATATCCAATTTTTCTTAATCTAAATCATTTGATACCCTCATCACCTTACCCTTATCTATATTCACTTTCAACTTTCTACCTTTACACACGCTCCCAAACTCGTCCACTAACCTTTGCAACTTTTCTTTAGAATCACCCACAAGCACAGTATCATCAGCAAAGAGTAGCTGTGTCAACTTCAATTTTGCATTTGATTCCCCATAATTTAATCCCACCCCTCTCCCGAACACCCTAGCATTTACTTCTTTTACAACCCCATCTATAAATATATTAAACAACCGTGGTGACATTACACATCCCTGTCTAAGACCTACTTTTACTGGGAAGTAGTCTCCCTCTCTTCTACATACCCTAACCTGAGCCTCACTATCCTCATTAAAACTCTTTACAGCATTTAGTAACTTACCACCTATTCCATATACGTACTTGCAACATCTGCCACATTGCTCCCCTATTCACTCTATCATATGCCTTTTCTAAATCCATAAATGCAATAAAAACTTCTAAATACTGTTCACATATATGCTTCAATGTAAACAATTGATCTACACATCCCATACCCACTCTAAAACCTCCTTGCTCATCTGCAATCCTACATTCTGTCTTACCTCTAATTCTTTCAATAATAACCCTACTGTACACTTTTCCTGGTATACTCAGTAAACTTCTTCCTCTATAATTTTTACAATCTCTCTTGTCCCCTTTCCCTTTATATAAAGGGACTATACATGCTCTCTGCCAATCCCTAGGTACCTTCCTCTCTTTCATACCAACCACTCCAACACTATATCCCCCCGTTTTTAACATTTTTGTCATAATCCCGTCAGTTCCAGCTCCTTTACCCCCTTTCATTCTACGTAATGCCTCACACACCTCCCCCACACTCACATCCTGCTCTTCTTCACTCCAAAAAGATGGTATACTTCCCTGGCCAATGCATGAAATTACCGTCTCCATTTCTTCATCGACATTTAAAAGTTCCTCACAATATTCTCGCCATCTACCCAATACCTCCATCTCACCATCTACTAACTCTCCTACTCTGTTTTTAACTGACAAATCCATGCATTCCTTAGGCTTTCTTAACTTGTTTAAATCACTCCAAAAAATTTTTCTTATTTTCATTAAAATTTCTTGACAGTGCCTCTCCCACTCTATCATCTGCTCTTCTCTTGCACTCTCTCACCACTCTCTTCAGCTTTCTTTTACTCTCCATATACTCTACTCTTCTCATAACACTTCTGCTTTGGAAAAACCTCTCATAAGCTAACTTTTTCTCTTTTATCACACCCTTTACTTCATCATTCCACCAATCACTCCTCTTTCCTCCTGCACCCACCCTCCTATAACCACAATCTTCTGCCCCATATTCTAATACTGCATTTTTAAAACTATCCCAACCCCCTTCAACTCCCTCACTACTCATACTTGCACCAGCCCAACTTTCTGCTAATAGTTGCTTATATCTCACCCAAACTTCCTCCTCCCTTAGTTTTTACACCTTCACCTCCCTCTTACTTCTTGTTGCCATTTTCCTCTTGTCCCATCTACCTCTTATTCTAACTGTAGCTACAACTAAATAATGATCCGATATATCAGTTGCCCCTCTATAAATGTGTACATCCTGGAGCCTACCCATCAACCTTTTATCCACCAATACATAATCTAACAAACTATTTTCATTACATGCTATATCATACCATGTATATTTATTTATCCTCTTTTTCATAAAATATGTATTACTTATTACCAAACCTCTTTCTACACATAGCTCAATTAAAGGCTCCCCATTTTCAATTACCCCTGGCACCCCAAATTTACCTACTACTCCCTCCACAACATTTTTATTCACTTTCGCAATGAAATCCCCAGCCACAAGTACTCTCACACTTGGTTCAAAACTCCCCATGCATTCACTCAACATTTCCCAAAATCTGTCTCTCTCCTCTACACTTCTCTCTTCTCCAGGTGCATATACGCTTACTATAACCCACTTTTCACATCCAATCTTTATTTTACTCCACATAATCCTTGAATTAATAAATTTATAGTCCCTCTTTTGCTGCCACAGCTTATCCTTCAACATTATTGCTACTCCTCCTTTAGCTCTAACTCTATTTGAAACCCCTGACCTAATCCCATTTATTCCTCTCCACTGAAACTCTCCAATCCCCTTCAGCTTTGTTTCACTTGAAGCAAGGACATCCGGCTTCTCATTCATAACATCCACAATCATCTCTTTCTTATCACTTGCACAACGTCCACGCACTTTCAGACATCCCACTCTGACAATTTATTAAACAAAAATACCAACCACTCCAACACTATATATCCCCCTGCTTTTAACATTTCTGTCATGATCCCATCAGTTCCTGCTGCTTTACCCCCTTTCATTCTACATAATGCCTCATGCACCTTCCCCATACTTACATCCTGCTCTTCTTCACTCCTAAAAGATGTTATACCTCCCTGACCAGTGCATGAAATGCTCCTCATAATATTCCCACCATCTACCCAATTCCTCCATCTACCCAATTCCTCCAGCTCCCCCTCTACTACTCCCCTACTCTGTTTTTAACTAACAAATCCATTCGTTCCCTAGGTTTTCTTAACTTGTTTATCTCACTCCAAATTTTTTTCTTGTTTTCATCAAAATTTCTTGACAAGTGCATCTCCCACTATCATCTGCTCTCCTTTTGCACTCTCTCGCCACTCTCTTCACCTTTCTTTTACTCTCCATATTCTCTGCTCTTCTTATAACACTTTTGCTTTGTAAAACCTCTCATAAGCTACCTTTTTCTCTTTTATCACACCCTTTACTTCATCATTCCACCAATTACTCCTCTTTCCTCCTGCACCCACCCTCCTATAGCCACAAACTTCTGCCCCATATTCTAATACTGCATTTTTAAAATTATTCCAACCTTCTTCAACCCCTCCACCACTCATTCTTGCACTAGCCCATCTTTCTGCCAATAGTTGCTTACATCTCGCCCTAACTTCCTCCTCCCTTACTTTATACACTTTCACCTCTCTCTTACTTGTTGTTTCCATTTTCCTTTCATCCCATCTACTTCTTACTCTAACTGCAGCTACAACTAAATAATGATCCAACATATCAGTTGCCCCTCTATAAACATGTACATCCTGAAGCCTACCTATCAACCTTCTATCCACCAATACATAATCTAACAAACTACTTTCATTACGTGCTATATCAATGTGTGGTGTATAAATTATGCGGAGAATTCAGTGTGGAAATTAGGTGTGGGGTTACTAAAAGTATTAGTCAGAGAGCTGAAGAGGGGTTGTTGGGGTGGTTTTGGTCATTTAGAGAGAATGGAACAAAATAGAATGACTTAGAGAGCGTATAAATCTGTAGGGAAAGGAAGGTGGGCTAGGGGTCGTCCTTGTAGAGGTTGGAGGAGAGTGTAAAGGAGGCTTTTGCGGGCAAGGGGCTTGGGCTTCCAGTAAGCATGTGTGAGCATGTTAGATAGGAGTAAATGGAGATGAATGGTTTTTGGAACCTGACGAGCTGTTGGAGTGTGAAGAGGGTAATATTTTGTGAAGGGATTCAGGGAAAATAGTCAGCCGGACTTGAGCCCTTGAAATGGAAAGTACAATGCCTGCATTTTAAAGGAGGAGTTTGAGATACTGGCAGTTTGGAGGGACATCTAAACTGTTGTATCCGAGCGCCTCCGCAAAGACAGTGATTATGTATGAGTGATGGTGAAAGTGTTGAATGATGATGAAAGTTTTTTTTCTTTTTTGGGGGGGTTTTCTTTCATTTTGGGCCACCCTGCCTTGGTGGGAAATGGCCAGTGTGTTAAAAAAAAAAATATGCAATTCTAAACCTATATATTATTATTACAATCAGAACTAAATGCTAAAACCCACAAGTTCGTACAACACCTAAACTCAAAAAATTAAATATGGGGCAGCTCTCCTTGGTCGGAAACGGCCGATGTGTTAGTAAAAAAAGAAGGAAAAGCCAAAATTTGAAACACCCATACACACTTGTAAAAAGGATACGAGAATGTTTTCACACAGTGAATGGTAGACAGCTGGAATAAACTTGAGAAGGTGGTGTTCTACAAACATTGGAAATTATACATTATTAACCATAGAACATGTGAGGTTTAAACCCATGGTAAGAGATTCCTACAATTCCAGCCCAGTGTGTAAAGAAACATGCCTAGTTTGATGAATCTTACTGTGGCCAACTGGCCGAGTGGCTTACACACTGGCCTTTAATTATACAATAGTTTTCATGGGGAAAGTGTTAAAACCTGTAGGGGTCATACAGTATCTAAGGCAATAGAAAGCATTCAGACTCAATCCAAGGAACTGGAGCACAGATCCAATTCCTTAGATCAAGAGTATGACCAGTTAGAAAAAATACACATAAATGCAGTATAATGCGAATCTTTATTGACGTTTCACCCAGAGTAGGCAAAACGTAGTCAATAAAGCATCTCATTATACTGCAGTTGTATCTATTTTACCATCATGTCAATATCTTATACCATTTACTGTATCTCCACGGCAAGTTAAGACTAGCAGAAATACATTTTACACGATATACCTGCAACAGGTTTTCGGGGATATTCTGTCCATACAGTCCGACCTGGGATTAGGCTTCCTTGTTGATTGCCTGTTCGTCTAGGCTGTTGCTGTTGGTGGCTCGCTGGGTCACACAACCATGGAAAGGCTAGCTATCTTTTAACAAATAGTGAACCAGTTTCTCCTTGAAAACTTCCACACATAAAAAAAAAGAAAAAATTTAATAATACAAAGAAATAAATGTTATTACCTGCCAGCCTTTGTCAGCTGTGCGATAATATGGATAGTGCTTGGTGATATAAGAGTATATACCGCTTAGTGTTAGCTGTTTGTCCAGGGCTGAAGATATTGCTTGAACAATCAACTGAGCATATGAATATGGAGGCTTTGAATCATCCTGAGGAAAAAAACATAAATGAGGATGCATATGAGATTATAGCCTGACTAAAACTCTTCTATTTATTATAACAAAATCTAGCTTGAACAGGAGATATTTTACATTAAGCATTACAAGTACAGTAATCATTCTTTATGTGAGTTTGCTGCAATACAATGTACCATTTTTATCGGTATTTATGTATGTGACGTGTATGTGCGTATGTGACATGTATGTACATATATAGTAACACATTTATTGTATGCAAGGGATGCAATTTGCAAAACATATCAAAGATTATGTGGAATTAAATGTTGATGTATTAATTGAGCTAGTACAGCTGCCATAGGCCAGTGATGCATCTACTGCACAGAGGCAGGAATACCTATATTAAACAATTATTTACTGCATATAAACCTACACTTTCACAGTTACACAGCCAATTTGCAAGAATAATGTACAAAACATAGCCATCTTTCTTTTTATTTTCTATGCAAACACCTGGTTTTACAGGGTAACTTCTATGTTGTGGACTTCCTGTAATCAAAATACTTGAAAAATAATCAAAATAGACTTAAATTAGTCTGTTATGGTCACTGTTCAACCCGTCCTCCACCATAAATAATTATGGTGTGGTTTCTAACAAAGGAACCTGTATTTAAGCAACAGCAATACATTTGCTGCTACCAGACTCCACCTTCCTTTTTGCATAATACGGTTGAAGGTTAACTAAACATAAATACAGTCTCTCCTCATTTAATGACAGAGTTCCGTTCCTAAGACCACGTCGGTAAATGAACCCATCACTAAGTGGGGAGCACACTATAATTTATAACAATTCTGGTATATTTTTAAATGTTTATACACTAATGTACTGTACAGTGGACCCCCGCATAACGATTACCTCCGAATGCGACCAATTATGTAAGTGTAATTATGTAACTGCGTTTGTACGTGTATGTTTGGGGGTCTGAAATGGACTAATCTACTTCACAATATTCCTTATGGGAACAAATTCGGTCAGTACTGGCACCTGAACATACTTCTGGAGTGAAAAAATATCGTTAACTCTAATATACATTGTTTAGGTATGCATACTGGTCAGAGAGCCCGTCATAAGTCCGAGTCATCAGTAAACGAGTACGTTGCTAAGTGAGGAGAGGCTGTATTGGTTAAAAAATGATCACTTTATTCATGGATAAGAGCTAAACTTGTAATTCGGTGCCTGGGGTACAGCAAGTAATGAAGTTTGATCCAAGAAAGAGTAGCTAATTCCTTTGATCAGGAGCTCTTAACCAGCATCAAGGCACCCTTTCTCTTTGAAAGGGATTATAAAGTAACCAAAGCTAACTTCCAATAACTACAGTAATGTAATATAAACCGACATAGAGACAAATGAAACAACAGATTGGAAGGGCTGTATATTTAAATCTTTAACCGAGATTCTTTTTAAGCAGATGTAAGCTTTGGATTACACTCAAAAAGTATATATGATACTTGTAACCACAACCACAGTACAGTTGTTCTCACAAATTTGTGGACTTCCTTATTTTCAGGTTTCAATTATTCAATATTTTTACTGATGGGCAACCCACAAATAGATTTGTGTAGCATCCATTGCAGACTTGGCAAATGCTGCTTAAATTGTTGCTAGGGACAAGACTCCTAAATTGAAAACTAACAAGATTTTAAAATAACTTAGCTCGATGGCTTTCCCCATGCCCCAATCTCTTCTTAATCTCATCATTCATTTATCAATGTTAATATGTTTAGTGATATGTTATGAGTATGCTCTCTGAAACAGTGATATATTATGGCTACACTGTCTGAAAGTGATATATTACTGAGATATGCTCTCTGAAACAATGATATATTACTGAGATATGCTCTCTTAAACAGCGATACATTACTGAGATATGGTCTCTGAAACAGTAATACATTACTGAGGTATACTCTCTGAAACAGCAATACATTACTGACCTATGCTCTCTTGAAACAAAATGAATCCATACCCAAAACACAGAGCCTCGAGAAATGTATTACCCCACAAAACTGTAGCAACGATTGTATTGCAATACAGAATTCATAGTGATGACTGCACAACAATATTTAATTTGTAGAATGACTGTACAGCAATATTAAACTTAGTCCAGGTTTAGATTCTGAGAAAACTGATGCAGAGTACCGAGTTGCAAAACAAATTTGCTATCTAGAGTAAGTACGGAGTTAACGTGGTGACATACCTTAGCACCGGCTCCAGGAGGACTGTGGGGCTGGTCAGGAGGATGTGGAGAGGTAAAGTAGCCATCATCTGCTATGGATGCCTGGATGCCATTGTGATGGTACTGCTGATTGGATGTTGTTAAACTGACTTGATTTTCTTCATGTGTTGTTGATACTGTTACTGTGGATAAGGAAACTGCTTGCTTTTAAATGACATTCATGTTCACCAACAGAATGTATACACTCCACACTATTCCAATTAGGGGAGAAGATATTATGGTAATAATAAATTATATTAAATACATGGGGGAGGGTTAAACCGGCAAGGGTCATACAAAGCCTGGGGACTGTGAGAAAATCAGGTATAATCCAAGGAAGGGAAGGATAGCTAATTCCTAGGATCTAGAGTCTTTCACCTGAATCAAGAAACCCCCACTGAGGGAGTTAACCCTTTCAGGGTCGAGAGGCCCTCTCCTAAACTCGTTCTCAGGGTCGAAAATTTTTCAAAAAAAAAAAAAAATCTTATGAAATGACAGAGAAACTTTTCCCAATCATAATGACACCAAAAGTATGAAATTTGATGGAAAACTTACGGAATTATGCTCTCGCGAAGTTAGCGGTCTCAACAATGTTTAAGCATCGGCGATTTCGCCCACTTTGAACCCTATTTTCGGCCAATTCCTGTGTACTAGTTGACAAAAATCATATTTATTTCGTTATAAACTCCATTTTTTCTATCGAATGAGTACAAGGAACTACCAATTTGCCAATTTCAACTATCCAATAAAGTGGTTAGAAATTGGCAAGTTTGCCAATTTCACACAAATTTCAGAAGATGCCATTTTCCAAACAGAGTCCAGAATAAACAAGACAGACATTCCTGGCACTAAAATAACAAATTCTCTGTTCATTAGTCATGTCCCCAGGCCCTCTTACATTTCTTTTGCTTTCCACTTTGAATTTTTATTCTCACAAAAAAATAGAAGATTTACTGTTATGCAGACTACTGCATGAGTGTAGAAATGGCATAAATAATATCAGTGCACTTGTGAAAGAATATTAGACTCACCAGTTGACGTGTATTGGACGTTTGGCATGATTTGTTTACTTTTGAACTTTGGTAAAAATCGAACATTTCTGCTACTTTGAGCTCAATTTCAGGTACTTTTCATTGTGAAACCAGTCAAAATCATCTCAATTTCTGTAATATGTCTTCCATTCTATAAAATGAGACCAGGAAAACTAGAATATAACCATCAATACCATACAAAAATACAGTGCAAAGTCACTGTTTTAATCCAAAAACACAAAGTTTTTTTTTCTCATTACGCACTGTGTGCTGCAGGATTTTTTTTATACTGCGCACACTGACCACATAGACCCATTCTTTCATATGTAGGCCTACCAGCTTTCTCTTGCTAGATTTGAAGGTGCTAGAATTCAAGCGTTCTAGTACGTTAATAACCCTGGTGCATAATCCATACTAGTACGTTGGAAACCCTGAAAGGGTTAATAACGAAGCTATAAGAGTTGGGGGGGGGAGCCTTAGATATACCTTTGATGAGTTTCACAAGGCTTTCTACTCCCAGAGCATGGCCATGGGCCAGTAATGGAAGTGAGTGTATAATCATCAGTTTAAGGGCAGCTTATGCTTATTACAAATAAGGTTATAACACACACTTTTAATAGTTGGGATGAACAAAAATGCACAACAGTATAATCAATGCCATAAAATACATAATTTTTGCTTTCTTGATTTCACAAATTTATCATTAAAACTAGTAAAATGAATATTCATTAAATAAATAAATGCTGTTTACTAGAAAAAAAACATTCTTTGTAGGCTGGCATACTTATGAGAGTTCTATTTCTGAAGCCCAACCTGAGTCCAGACTTCATTGTTAACTGTATTTAAACCTTAAACTGTCCAAACGTAGATCTATGTTTTTTTCAACATTTGAAAGTATGTAAAAAAAAATAGATCTTTTTGTTTTGTTTTTTACATTTGAAAACGTGTAAAAAACTTTGATCTACGTTTTTTTTTGTTATACAGTGGACCCCCGGTTTACGATCAGCTCCCAATTATGTAAGTGTATTTATGTAAGTGCGTTTGTATGTGTATGTTTGGGGGTCTGAAATGGACTAATCTAATTCACAGTATTCCTTATGGGAACAAATTCGGTCAGTACTGGCACCTGAACACACTTTTGGAATGAAAAAATATCGTAAACCGGGGGTCCACTGTATTTGAAAATATGTAAAAAACGTAGATCGATCTACTTTTGGAGCACTACGCATGTGAACATAGATCTGTTTGGACAGTTTAAGGGTTAAAGAGGCTGTTGTTGCCAGCTGTCAACAGGACTGCAAAGCCATGACAACCTGACTCATCTAACAATTTTCTCTATACAGTAGGTCCCCCACTTATGACGTTAATGCTTTCTTGAAAATTATTTGTAATGCAAGTATTCAGAACTCAAAACTTATTTTCTCAGAAATGTTATAGTTGGAGATGTGTTCCCAAGCCATAATACATTGGAACCTCGGTACTTGAACTTAATTCGTTCCAGAAGGCTGTTCGAGTCCCGATCTGATTGAGTACCAAACAAATTTTTCCCAAGAAATTTTCTTTTTGGTTGGCTGTTATCACTAATCTTCTTAGGCCCCATGGTGACTTATACAATATAAAAAAAAAACACCAAAAAATGCAAAGAAATATGAAATAGTTTACAGCAAAGTTCTGGCAGGTTGTGTTTGTTTGGTCAAGTGCCGAGCAAACGGTCAACTACCGAGCAATTTTTTTTACTGAACAAAGCGTTTGAATACCGAATTGTTCGAGTAGAGAGCTGTTTGAGTACTGAGGTTACACTGTATTCCATCAAAAATCATTAATATTTTTTTTAACTAAGAATATTTACCCAATATTTTACATTCAATGATATTCCTTTTCAACTGCAAATAATGTAGCATTGAATAATGTTTAATTAATGTGTACAAGTTAGTTAAACATAATAGATACAATATAGTATGCAGTAAAGTATTTACATCGAATATTGATAGTGTCTTGCCCACTGGAAGTGATATTTCCACAGACATAAGAAATCCTGCTATCCAAAATGGCAAGTCTGCATTCAGGCAATTACTGTAATTGGTTCCATTATTGTTAATATTATAATCATGGGGGAGCGCTAAACCCGTAGGATTATACAGAGCATGTGAGGGGGGGGGATGGAAGGTATTCAGACTCAATTCAGGGAACCAGAGCACAGATCCAATTTGCTAGATCAAGAACCCCTGGAGTTTACCTGGAGAGAGTTCCAGGGGTCAACACCCCTGCGGCCCGGTCTGTGACCAAGCCTCATTGTGGATTAGAGCCTGATCAACTAGGCTGTTTCTGCTGGCTGCACGCAATCCAACGTACGAGCCACAGCCCGGCTGGTCAGGTACCGACTTTAGGTGCTTATCCAGTGCCTGCTTGAAGACAGCCAGGGGTCTATTGGTAATCCCCCTTATGTATGCATCAAGGAACCTACCTTGAGGGGTAATTGGTTCCAAATTGTCAGTATCAAAATGCAGATCTTCATAAATCAGGGACCTAATGTATAGTACAATATACTTTCTTAATTTTCTGCACTACAACTAATGTATTTCTGTATTTTTAGCTGCAAAGTTAATATGGTACTAAGTGAAGAAATTATTATTCCAAAATACAGTATTGTACTGTAATTTATTTATTTAAAATGAAATTTAAAGTTCAACAGCCATCTATACAATACCTTCCTTTTTTAAAATTGGTCAAATAATACCTATTACTCATGGTAACAAACCTAATGTGTTCACTTACAACCAAAAAGACTCAGGTTCAAACCTGGGTGGGGCAAGACTAATAAGTCTAACATCTACTGCCCATGACCTATTAGTAGTAAATACTGTACCTAGGAGTTGGATGACGGGTGTGTGCCACACACTAATGAAGGTCTCAACAACATCGGTGGAAATAAATCACAAAGCTAAACTTTCTTGAGTTATTCTAATTTATTATTCTGAGCTTAATAGTCAAAGTCAATTCCACATTATTCTTCTAGTGCCAATTAAATACTATACCATAATACAGAATAATTTGGAATTTTATGCGTCAGATGTTAAAAGCTTCCTTAATAATAACAAAACTAGTTCACATAAACAACCATTTCTGAGACTCAGGCATGCTCTCCTGTGTGCTATAATGTATTCCTCATTTTACAAAAGCCCAACTGTATAAGAATGTTCAGACTACAAGAGTGGTGATACAGAGAGCATTAATTCAACATATTTTGTGGCTTTAATTACCTGTATTCGCTATGTCACCTTTATCTTCCATGGCAGCATAAGCAGCCTGGACCAAGTTCTCTGCATTGACACCTCTTTTTATACCTGCCAGCCCCCCATGGCCTCCCCGTGGGGATGTGGGACAGCTGTTGGCTGCACTGCAAAAACAAAAGCACTTGTTACTGAAACATAACTAATGCTGAATTTCATTTTAAAATACAGCAATACATTACATGAACACATTCTACTTATAAATATTATGTTATAAAAAAACAAACAACAGTAAATGTAGATCCTGCTGGCATACTGCAGACAATAATTGAGAGATCACAGAAGCCTTTATTGGGTCAACATGTTGCTGTATACAGAGTAAATTACAGGTTTGGTATAATATTCATGTGAACTCTTATGACTGTGTGGGTCATTCCGCACAGAGAAAAATGTTATCTCATTAAAAACACTGTACTGCAATGCTTGTGTTTTCTTCACATGGTAAATGTGCATTCTTCTTTGGGTCACTTAACCTTGGTGGGAAACAGTCAAATGTAAAACGAAAAATATGGCAGAGTATAATACTCATCAGAATACAGTAGTCAGGCCCAGCTTATATAGGTTAGGTTCCGAGCTACTGCTGTAAAGTGAAGCATAGCACTCGTGGCACTACCGCTGCTGCTGCTGCTCCTCTTTTTTTTTTTTTAAATGCATATAAAAATATATTAAGTGAGCAATAGATCTAGGCCTAAAAAATATACAGTACACACATTACTTACATTTAAATATTTTCATCCTTAGCTTAGAGTGAGTGGTGAATATATTAATTGTAGGAAGCCTGAATAAATGAAGAAGGGGTATAATTGAAAACCGCTGCATTAGTGAAGCGCTGTAAAGCAGGGCCCTCCAATACAGTGTTAGTAAGTAATTGATAAAAATGCATCTCGTTTATGTCTTGGAGAAGAAACTTTAGATGACAATTTGCTCTGTCCTGGCCCATTATTAGGTCCACTGACTTGATAATGGTCAACCTGATAATGGTTCAGGATGGGGAGAAACATTTAATATTTCCTTTCTAATGTGTTTGGTTATTTGTGAATTGTTTTAAGCCCTTATTCCTGTAATATTATCTCACCAGTTTAGGAAACCTGGTCTGTGACCCGGCAGTAGGGGGATGATGATCCTGGAGCAATTACCAGATCACTATTTTGATGCTCAAGATGGTAATTAAGGTAGTCTTATGAATGTCCACTTTCATTCAGTATTCAAAAATGCGTAACAATGACCAACTTTTCCCATCCACCACCACCATATACATGTCAGGAAGTACTTTTTTTTCAGTCTGGAATGCACCACAGATGTAATGGAGCCAAAGGCTATACACAGCTTCAGGAGTAGATATGATTGTTTCCTGGAGGGCAAAATCAGTTAAACCCTTCAATAAGAGTTGGAAGGAAGGGCCAGGAACTATGAATTAACACATGGAACACAACTAGGTTACTACACTCACTCCAAACATCCACCAAACAACTTCATTAATTTTCTAAAGGCCCAGCCATTATATATTACCACCCACTAATTGATGGAACTTGTCATATCAAATCAAGCCATATCTTATCTCTCAACAAAGGGGTGCTACACAGACAGTGGATGAGGAAGCATGTGCCACAACAAAAAAAAGTTCTATCACCTGATTTTCAAACTCCAATATGTAATACAGTACTGCACTATTAATTAAAGGTATCAATAATATGTCACAAAATTGTGACTGGAATACGTACTTCACTAACAATCTCCACTCTAAGAGATGCAATATCTTCTAGCCATTTGGGGCCATTCTTGAACATTATCAAGTCATCGACCGATTTAAGAAAAACAGTAGCACTGGAATAAATGTTAAGTTTTCAAAAGGAAACTGAATCAGTATCTCTAGAAAGTGCCTGATCTGCCAGGTTGTGATAGCGGGCCACTAGCACCAGTCTCGTGTGTGTGTGTGTGTGTACTCGCCTAATTGTACTCATCTAATTGTGGTTGCAGGGGTCGAGTGTACTCGCCTAGTTGTGGTTGCAGGAGTTGAGTATACTCGCCTAGATGTGGTTGCAGGGGTCGAATCACAGCTCCTGGCCCCGCCTCTACACTGCTCGCTACTAGGTCACTTCCTGCTCCATGAGCTTATCATACCTCTTCTTAAAGCTGTGTATGGATCCTGCCCCCACTACATCGCTTCCCAGACTCTGTGACTGAAGAAATACTTCCAAACATCCCTGTGATTGTCTGAGTCTTCTATCATGTGGGAGTTCGACACGTGGATTAGGTAAAGAAATACTCACGTAGGCTGGTAGTACGTATAATTACAGATAATGTGTGTAACGCCCTTACAGCCGTACCTATCTCTCTGCTCTCTTAACACTGACTGACTGGCCACCCACAGTACCCATATGTGAGAGGGTCTTTGAATAATGCCAGGTCAGCGCAATATGGGTTCAGACAGTGACTCAGGCAGAGACGGTTGGTCGTTGAGTCAACGGTACACTGGTTACTGGTAACTGGTTACTACTACTGAGAGCTCGGCGACGCAGGCAGAGACGGTTGGTCATTGAGTCAACGGTACACTGGTTACTGGTAACTGGTTACTACTACTGAGACTTCAACCTCCAACTGTGACCCCTTGTTGTATCCCATATCTGGAACATCCTGTCTCTGTCCACCTTGTCGATTCCTATCAGTATTTTATATGTCTTTATCACATCCCCCCTAACTCTCCTGTGTTGTCACATCGATTTCCCTTAACCTTTCCTCGTAGGACATGCCCTTTAAATTCAGGACTAGTTTGGCTAGACGTGGGTTCCAAACTGTGCTACATACTCCAATATTGGGCTAACGTACACGGTGTACAGAGCCCTGAACGATACCTTACAGAGATGTCGGAATGTTAGTCTTAGGTTTGCTAGGCGCCCATATGCTACAGCAGCTATTTGGTTGATGTGCACCAGATGTGCCTGGTGTTATACTCACCCCAAGATCCTTTTCCCGAGTGAGGTTTAGAGAGAGAGAGAGAGAGAGAGAGAGAGAGAGTGAGAGAGAGTGAGAGTGAGTGAGAGTGAGTGAGAGTGAGAGTGAGTGAGAGTGAGAGTGAGAGTGAGAGTGAGTGAGAGTGAGAGTGAGTGAGTGAGAGTGAGTGAGAGTGAGTGAGAGAGAGTGAGAGTGAGAGAGAGTGAGAGAGAGTGAGAGAGAGTGAGAGAGAGTGAGAGTGAGAGAGAGTGAGAGTGAGAGAGAGTGAGAGAGAGAGAGAGTGAGAGAGTGAGAGAGTGAGAGTGAGAGTGAGAGTGAGAGTGAGAGAGTGAGAGTGAGTGTGTGTGTGTGTGTGTGTGTGTGTGTGTGTGTGTGTGTGTGTGTGTGTGTGTGTGTGTGTGTGTGTGTGTGTGTGTGTGTGTGTGTGTGTACTCACCTAGTTGTACTCACCTAGTTGAGGTTGCGGGGGTCAAGTCCGAGCTCCTGGCCCAGCCTCTTCACTGATCGCTACTAGGTCACTCTCCCTGAGCCGTGAGCTTTATCATACCTCTGCTTAAAGCTATGTATGGATCCTGCCTCCACTACATCGCTTCCCAAGCTATTCCACTTACTGACTACTCTGTGGCTGAAGAAATACTTCCTAACATCCCTGTGATTCATCTGTGTCTTCAGCTTCCAACTGTGTCCCCTTGTTACTGTGTCCAATCTCTGGAACATCCTGTCTTTGTCCACCTTGTCAATTCCTCTCAGTATTTTGTATGTCGTTATCATGTCCCCCCTATCTCTCCTGTCCTCCAGTGTCGTCAGGTTGATTTCCCTTAACCTCTCCTCGTAGGACATACCTCTTAGCTCTGGGACTAGTCTTGTTGCAAACCTTTGCACTTTCTCTAGTTTCTTCACGTGCTTGGCTAGGTGTGGGTTCCAAACTGGTGCCGCATACTCCAATATGGGCCTAACATACACGGTGTACAGGGTCCTGAATGATTCCTTATTAAGATGTCGGAATGCTGTTCTGAGGTTTGCTAGGCGCCCATATGCTGCAGCAGTTATTTGGTTGATGTGCGCTTCAGGAGATGTGCCTGGTGTTATACTCACCCCAAGATCTTTTTCCTTGAGTGTGTGTGTGTGTGTGTGTGTGTGTGTACTCACCTAATTGTGGTTGCAAGGGTCGAGACTCAGCTCCTGGCCCTGCCTCTTCACTGATCGCTACTAGGTCCTCTCCCTCTCTGCTTCCTGAGCTTTGTCATACCTATTCTTAAAACTATGTAAGGTTCCTGCCTCCACTACACTTGCTAGGCTATTCCACTTCCTGACGACTCTATGACCGAAGAAATACTACCTAACGTCCCTTTGACTCGTCTGAGTCTTCAGCTTCCAGTTGTGACCCCTTGTCCCTGTGTCCCCTCTCTGGAACATCCTATCTCTGTCCACCTTGTCTATTCCCCGCAGTATCTTGTATGTCGTTATCATGTCTCCCCTGACCCTTCTGTCCTCCAGTGTCGTCAGTCCAATTTCCCTCAACCTTTCCTCGTACGACATTCCCTTGAGCTCTGGGACTAACCTTGTTGCAAACCTTTGTACTTTCTCTAACTTCTTGATGTGCTTGACCAGGTGTGGGTTCCAGACTGGTGCTGCATACTCCAGTATGGGCCTAACATACACAGTGTACAGTGTCTTGTACAGTGTCTAGTATCGGGCCCTTACTCAGACAGGATGGGACTTACACAGACGACAACAAGGAAATGAGTGAAATATTGAAATCCCAGTACGACTCTGTGTTTAGTGAACCACTAATCGGTCTGAGGATCGACGACCCAAATGATTTCTTCATGAATGAGCCTCAAAACTCCATAAATGTATGCCAGATTTCCGACATTACCCTAACTCCGATAGATTTCGAAAAAGCCATTGACAACATGCCTATGCACTCAGCCCCGGGCCCAGACTCGTGGAACTCTGTTTTCATTAAGAACTGCAAGAAACCCCTCTCGCGTGCCCTAAGTACACTATGGAGGAGGAGCTTGGACATGGGTGAAATTCCACAGTCACTTAAAACAACGGATATAGCCCCACT